>NW_027310585.1:0-62687 GCF_047496795.1 Chiloscyllium punctatum
GGGGGGAGAGAGAGGGGGGAGAGGAGGGGAGGGAGGAGGGTGGGGAGAGGGGGGGAGAGGGGGGGGAGAGGGGGGGGGGAGAGGGGGGGGGAGAGAGAGAGAGAGAGGAGAGAGAGAGAGGGGGGGAGAGGGGGGGAGAGGGGGGGGGAGAGAGAGAGAGGGGGGGAGAGCGGGGGGAGAGGAGAGAGGCGGGGAGAGGGGGGGGGAGAGGAGAGAGAGGCGGGGAGAGGGGGGGGGAGAGAGAGAGAGGGGGGGAGAGGGGGGGGGAGAGAGAGAGAGGGGGGGGAGAGGGGGGGGAGAGAGAGAGAGGGGGGAGAGTGGGGGGGAGAGAGAGAGTGGGGGGGAGAGGGGGGGGAGAGGGGGGGGAGAGAGAGAGAGGGGGGAGAGGGGGGGGGAGAGAGAGAGAGGGGGGGAGAGGGGGGGGAGAGAGAGAGAGGGGGGGAGAGGGGGGGGAGAGAGAGAGTGGGGGGGAGGGGGGGGGAGAGGGGGGGGAGAGGGGGGGGAGAGAGAGAGAGGGGGGGAGAGGGGGGGGAGAGAGAGAGAGGGGGGGAGAGGGGGGGGAGAGAGAGAGAGGGGGGGAGGGGGGGGGAGAGAGAGAGGGGGGGAGAGGGGGGGGAGAGAGAGAGAGGGGGGGAGAGGGGGGGGGAGAGAGAGAGAGGGGGGGAGAGGGGGGGGAGAGAGAGAGAGGGGGGGAGAGGGGGGGGGAGAGAGAGAGAGGGGGGGAGGGGGGGAGAGAGAGAGAGAGAGAGAGAGGGAGAGAGAGAGAGGGAGAGAGAGGGAGAGAGAGAGACAGAGAGGGCAGATTAATCATGGTCAACAGATATGGTGGGGTATACATGGAGTATACTGTACACGGGGAGTATACTGTACACGGGGAGTATACTGTACACGCGATATACTGTAAATGGAGTATACTGTACACAGGGTACACTGTACATGGGGTATACTGTACACAGGGTATACTGTACACGGGGGGGTACACTGTAAACGGGGAGTACACTGTACACGGGGGGTACACTGTACACGGGGGGTACACTGTACACGGGGAGTATACCTGTACACGGGGGGTACACTGTACACGGGGAGTATACTGTACACGGGGTATACTGGGTATACTGTACATGGGGTATACTGTACACAGGGGTATACTGTACACGGGGGGTACACTGTACACGGGGAGTACACTGTACATAGGGTACACTGTACACGGGGAGTATACTGTACACGGGGGTATACTGGGTGTACTGTACATGGGGTATACTGTACACAGGTATACTGTACACGGGGTATACTGGGTATACTGTATACGGAGTATACTGTACACGGGGTATACTGTACATGGGGTATACTGTACACATAGGTGCACGGTACATGGGGTATACTGTACAAAGGGGTACACGGTACACGGGGTATACTGTACACATGGGTACACAGTACATGGGGTATACTGTACACATGGGTACACTGTACACGGGGTATACTGTACACATGGGTACACAGTACATGGGGTATACTGTACACGGGGGTATACTGTACACATGGGTACACAGTACATGGGTATACTGTACACATGGGTACACAGTACATGGGTATACTGTACACATGGGTACACGGTACACGGGGTATACTGTACACAGGGGTACACGGTACCTCGGGTATACTGTACACGGGTTATACTGTACACGGGGTATACTGTACACGGGGTATACTGTACACATGGGTACACGGTACACGGGGTATACTGTACACGGGGTATACTGTACATGGGGTATACTGTACACAGGGGTATACGGTACATGGGGTATACTGTACACGGGGGTACACGGTACATGGGGTATACTGTACACATGGGTACGCGGTACATGGGGTATACTGTACACGGGGTATACTGTACACGGGGTATACTGTACACGGTTATACTGTACAGGGGGTATAGAGTACACGGGTGTATACTGTACACGGGTATACTGTACACATGGGTACACGGTACATGGGGTATACTGTACACATGGGTACACGGTACACGGGGTATACTGTACATGGGGTATACTGTACACATGGGTAAACGGTACATGGGGTACACGGTACACGGGGTATACTGTACATGGGGTATGCTGTACACATGGGTACACGGTACATGGGGTATACTGTACACGGGGGTACACGGTACACGGGGTATACTGTACACGGGCGTACACGGTACACGGGGTATACTGTACACATGGGTACACGGTACACGGGGTATACTGTACACGGGGTATACTGTACACGGGGTATACTGTACACATGGGTACACGGTACACGGGGGTACACGGTAAATGGGGTATACTGTACACATGGGTACACGGTACATGGGGGTACACGGTACATGGGGTATATTGTACACGGGGTACACTGTACACGGGGGTACACTGTACACGGGGGTATACGGTACATGGGGTATACTGTATATGGGGGTACTGTACATGGGGTATACTGTACACGTGGGTACACGGCACACGGGGTATACTGTACACGTGGGTACACGGTACATGGGGTATACTGTACACATGGGTACACTGTACACGGGGTATACTGTACACAGGGGTACACGGTACATGGGGTATACTGTACACATGGGTATACTGTACATGGGGTAACTGTACACATGGGTACACGGTACACGGGGTATACTGTACACGGGGGTACACGGTACACGGGGTATACTGTACACATGGGTACACGGTACATGGGGTATACTGTACACGGGGGTATACTGTACACGGGGGTATACTGTACACATGGGTACACGGTACATGGGGTATACTGTACACATGGGTACAAGGTACATGGGGTATACTGTACACGGGGGTACTGTACATGGGGTACACTGTACACGGGGTATACTGTACACGGGCGTAAACTGTACATGGGGGTACACGGTACACGCGATATACTGTAAACGGAGTATACTGTATACAGGATACACTGTACATGGGGTATACTGTACACAGGGTATACTGTACACGGGGAATATACTGTACAGGGGGTATACTGTACATGGTATACTGGGTATACTGTACATGGGGTATAATGTACATGGGGGTATACTGGGTACACTGTACATGGGGTATAATGTACACAGGTATACTGTACATGGGGTATACTGGGTATACTGTACACGGGGTATACTGGGTATACTGTATACGGAGTATACTGTACATGGGGTATACTGTACACATAGGTACACGGTACATGGGGTATACTGTACACATGGGTACACGGTACATGGGGTATACTGTACATGGGGGTACTGTACATGGGGTATACTGTACACGGGGGTACACGGTACATGGGGTATACTGTACACGGGGGTACACGGTACATGGGGTATACTGTACACATGGGTACACGGTACATGGGGTATACTGTACACGGGGGTACACGGTACATGGGGTACACTGTACATGGGTACACGGTACATGGGATACACTGTACACGGGGGTACACGGTACATGGGGTATACTGTACATGGGGGTACTGTACATGGGGTATACTGTACACGTGGGTACACGGTACATGGGGTATACTGTACACGGGGTATACTGTACACGGGGGTATACTGTACACGGGTACACGGTACACGGGGTATACTGTACACATGGGTACACGGTACATGGGGTATACTGTACACATGGGTACACGGTACATGGGGTATACTGTATACGGGGGTATACTGTACACGGGGGTACACTGTACACGCGATATACTGTAAATGGAGTATACTGTACACAGGGTACACTACATGGGGTATACTGTACACGGTATACTGTACACGGGGAATATACTGTACAGGGGGTATACTGTACATGGGGGTATACTGTACATGGGGTATGCTGTACACGGGGGTACACGGTACACGGGGTATACTGTACACGGTACATGGGATACACTGTACACGGGGGTACACGGTACATGGGGTATACTGTACATGGGGGTACTGTACATGGGGTATACTGTACACGGGGGTACACGGTACATGGGGTATACTGTACACATGGGTACACGGTACATGGGGTATACTGTACACGGGGTATACTGTACACGGGGGTACACGGTACATGGGGTATACTGTACACGGGGTATACTGTACACGGGGGTATACTGTACACGGGTACACGGTACATGGGGTATACTGTACACGGGGGTACACGGTACATGGGGTATACTGTACACATGGGTACACGGTACATGGGGTATACTGTACACGGGGTATACTGTACACGGGGGTATACTGTACACGGGTACACGGTACATGGGGTATACTGTACACATGGGTACACGGTACATGGGGTATACTGTACACGGTACATGGGGTACACTGTACACGGGTACACGGTACATGGGGTATACTGTACACATGGGTACACGGTACATGGGGTATACTGTACACATGGGTACACGGTACATGGGTATGCTGTACACATGGGTACACGGTACATGGGGTATGCTGTACACGGGGGTACACGGTACATTGGGTATACTGTACATGGGGTATACTGTACACGGGGGTACACGGTACATGGGGTATACTGTACACGGGGGTATACTGTACACATGGGTACACGGTACATTGGGTATACTGTACACGGGGGTACACGGTACATGGGGTACACTGTACACGGGTACACGGTACATGGGGTATACTGTACACATGGGTACACGGTACATGGGGTATGCTGTACACAGGGGTACACGGTACATGGGGTATACTGTACACATGGGTACACGGTACATGGGGTATACTGTACACGGGGGTATACTGTACATGGGGTATACTGTACACGGGTACACGGTACATGGGGTATACTGTACACATGGGTACATGGTACATGGGGTATACTGTACACGGGGGTACACGGTACACGGGGTATACTGTACACATGGGTACACGGTACACGGGGTATACTGTACACATGGGTACACGGTACATGGGGTATACTGTACACATGGGTACACGGTACATGGGGTATACTGTACACATGGGTACACGGTACATGGGGTATGCTGTACATGGGGGTACACGGTACACGGGGTATACTGTACACATGGGTACACGGTACATGGGGTATACTGTACACATGGGTACACGGTACATGGGGTATGCTGTACATGGGGTACACGGTACATGGGGTATACTGTACACATGGGTACACGGTACATGGGGTATACTGTACACGGGGGTATACTGTACATGGGGTATACTGTACACGGGTACACGGTACATGGGGTATACTGTACACATGGGTACATGGTACATGGGGTATACTGTACACGGGGGTACACGGTACACGGGGTATACTGTACACATGGGTACACGGTACACGGGGTATACTGTACACATGGGTACACGGTACACGGGGTATACTGTACACATGGGTACACGGTACATGGGGTATACTGTACACATGGGTACACGGTACATGGGGTATGCTGTACATGGGGGTACACGGTACACGGGGTATACTGTACACATGGGTACACGGTACATGGGGTATGCTGTACATGGGGGTACACGGTACATGGGGTATACTGTACACGGGGGTATACTGTACATGGGGTATACTGTACACGGGGGTACACGGTACATGGGGTATACTGTACACGGGGGTATACTGTACATGGGGTATACTGTACACGGGGGTACACGGTACATGGGGTATACTGTACACGGGGGTATACTGTACATGGGGTATGCTGTACACGGGGGTACACGGTACACGGGGTATACTGTACACAGGGGTACACGGTACACGGGGTATGCTGTACACATGGGTACACGGTACATGGGGTATGCTGTACACGGGGGTACACGGTACACGGGGTATACTGTACACATGGGTACACGGGGTATACTGTACACAGGGGTACACGGTACACGGGGTATGCTGTACACAGGGGTACATGGTACACGGGTATGCTGTACACAGGGGTACATGGTACACGGGGTATGCTGTACACAGGGGTACACGGTACATGGGGTATACTGTACACAGGGGTACATGGTACACGGGGTATGCTGTACACGGGGGTACACGGTACATGGGGTATACTGTACACGGGGTATACTGTACACGGGGTATACTGTACACATGGGTACACGGTACATGGGTATACTGTACACATGGGTACACGGTACATGGGGTATACTGTACACGGGGTATACTGTACATGGGGTATACTGTACACATGGGTACACGGTACACGGGGTATACTGTACACGGGGTATACTGTACACGGGGTATACTGTACACATGGGTACACGGTACACGGGGTATACTGTACACGGGGTATACTGTACACAGGGGTATACGGTACATGGGGTATACTGTACACGGGGGTACACGGTACATGGGGTATACTGTACACATGGGTACACGGTACATGGGGTATACTGTACACGGGGTATACTGTACACGGGGGTATACTGTACACGGTTATACTGTACAGGGGGTATACAGTACACGGGTGTATACTGTACACGGGTATACTGTACACATGGATACATGGTACATGGGGTATACTGTACACATGGGTACACGGTACACGGGGTATACTGTACATGGGGTATACTGTACACATGGGTACACGGTACATGGGGTACACGGTACACGGGGTATACTGTACATGGGGTATGCTGTCCACATGGGTACACGGTACATGGGGTATACTGTACACGGGGGTACACGGTACACGGGGTAAACTGTACACGGGGGTACACGGTACACGGGGTATACTGTACACATGGGTACACGGTACACGGAGTATACTGTACACGGGGTACACTGTACACGGGGTATACTGTACACGGGGTACACTGTACACGGGGTATACTGTACACATGGGTACACGGTACACGGGGGTACACGGTAAATGGGGTATACTGTACACATGGGTACACGGTACATGGGGTATATTGTACACGGGGGTACACTGTACACGGGGGTACACTGTACACGGGGGTATACGGTACATGGGGTATACTGTACATGGGGGTACTGTACACGGGGTATACTGTACACGTGGGTACACGGTACACGGGGTATACTGTACACGTGGGTACACGGTACATGGGGTATACTGTACACATGGGTACACGGTACACGGGGTATACTGTACACAGGGGTACACGGTACATGGGGTATACTGTACACATGGGTACACGGTACATGGGGTATACTGTACACATGGGTATACTGTACATGGGGTATACTGTACACATGGGTACACGGTACACGGGGTATACTGTACACGGGGGTACACGGTACATGGGGTATACTGTACACATGGGTACACGGTACATGGGGTATACTGTACACATGGGTACACGGTACACGGGGAATACAGTACACAGGGGTACACGGTACATGGGGTATACTGTACACGGGGGTACACGGTACATGGGGTATACTGTACACGGGGGTATACTGTACATGGGGTATACTGTACACATGGGTACACGGTACATGGGGTATACTGTACACGGGGGTATACTGTACATGGGGTATACTGTACACATGGGTACACGGTACACGGGGTATGCTGTACACAGGGGTACACGGTACACAGGGTATACTGTACACGGGGGTATACTGTACATGGGGTATACTGTACACATGGGTACACAGTACACGGGGTATACTGTACACAGGGGTACACGGTACATGGGGTATACTGTACACATGGGTACACGGCACATGGGGTATACTGTACACGGGGGTACACGGTACATGGGGTATACTGTACACATGGGTACACGGTACATGGGGTATACTGTACACGGGGGTATACTGTACACGGGGGTACATGGTACATGGGGTATACTGTACACGGGGGTATACTGTACATGGGGTATACTGTACACGGGGGTACACGGTACATGGGGTATACTGTACACGGGGGTATACTGTACATGGGGTATACTGTACACGGGGGTACACGGTACATGGAGTATACTGTACACGGGGGTATACTGTACATGGGGTATGCTGTACACGGGGGTACACGGTACACGGGGTATACTGTACACAGGGGTACACGGTACACGGGGTATGCTGTACACATGGGTACACGGTACATGGGGTATGCTGTACACGGGGGTACACGGTACACGGGGTATACTGTACACATGGGTACACGGTACACGGGGTATACTGCACACAGGGGTACACGGTACACGGGGTATGCTGTACACAGGGGTACATGGTACACGGGGTATGCTGTACACAGGGGTACATGGTACACGGGGTATGCTGTACACAGGGGTACATGGTACACGGGGTATGCTGTACACAGGGGTACACGGTACATGGGGTATACTGTACACGGGGGTACATGGTACACGGGGTATGCTGTACACGGGGGTGCACGGTACATGGGGTATACTGTACACGGGGTATACTGTACACGGGGTATACTGTACACGGGGTATACTGTACACAAGGGTACACGGTACATGGGGTATACTGTACACATGGGTACACGGTACATGGGGTATACTGTACACGGGGTATACTGTACATGGGGTATACTGTACACATGGGTACACGGTACACGGGGTATACTGTACACGGGGTATACTGTACACGGGGTATACTGTACACATGGGTACACGGTACACGGGGTATACTGTACACGGGGTATACTGTACACAGGGGTATACGGTACATGGGGTATACTGTACACGGGGGTACACGGTACATGGGGTATACTGTACACATGGGTACACGGTACATGGGGTATACTGTACACGGGGTATACTGTACACGGGGGTATACTGTACACGGTTATACTGTACAGGGGGTATACAGTACACGGGTGTATACTGTACACGGGTATACTGTACACATGGGTACACGGTACATGGGGTATACTGTACACATGGGTACACGGTACACGGGGTATACTGTACATGGGGTATACTGTACACATGGGTACACGGTACATGGGGTACACGGTACACGGGGTATACTGTACATGGGGTATGCTGTCCACATGGGTACACGGTACATGGGGTATACTGTACACGGGGGTACACGGTACACGGGGTATACTGTACACGGGGGTACACGGTACACGGGGTATACTGTACACATGGGTACACGGTACACGGGGTATACTGTACACGGGGTACACTGTACACGGGGTATACTGTACACATGGGTACACGGTACACGGGGGTACACGGTAAATGGGGTATACTGTACACATGGGTACACGGTACATGGGGTATATTGTACACGGGGTACACTGTACACGGGGGTACACTGTACACGGGGGTATACGGTACATGGGGTATACTGTACATGGGGGTACTGTACACGGGGTATACTGTACACGTGGGTACACGGTACACGGGGTATACTGTACACGTGGGTACACGGTACATGGGGTATACTGTACACATGGGTACACGGTACACGGGGTATACTGTACACAGGGGTACACGGTACATGGGGTATACTGTACACATGGGTACACGGTACATGGGGTATACTGTACACATGGGTATACTGTACATGGGGTATACTGTACACATGGGTACACGGTACACGGGGTATACTGTACACATGGGTACACGGTACATGGGGTATACTGTACACGGGGGTATACTGTACACGGGGGTATACTGTACATGGGGTATACTGTACACATGGGTACACGGTACACGGGGTATACAGTACACAGGGGTACACGGTACATGGGGTATACTGTACACGGGGGTACACGGTACATGGGGTATACTGTACACGGGGGTATACTGTACATGGGGTATACTGTACACATGGGTACACGGTACATGGGGTATACTGTACACGGGGGTATACTGTACATGGGGTATACTGTACACATGGGTACACGGTACACGGGGTATGCTGTACACAGGGGTACACGGTACACAGGGTATACTGTACACGGGGGTATACTGTACATGGGGTATACTGTACACATGGGTACACAGTACACGGGGTATACTGTACACAGGGGTACACGGTACATGGGGTATACTGTACACATGGGTACACGGTACATGGGGTATACTGTACACGGGGGTACACGGTACATGGGGTATACTGTACACATGGGTACACGGTACATGGGGTATACTGTACACGGGGGTATACTGTACACGGGGGTACATGGTACATGGGGTATACTGTACACGGGGGTATACTGTACACGGGGTATACTGTACACATGGGTACACGGTACATGGGGTATACTGTACACGGGGGTACACGGTACACGGGGTATACTGTACACGGGGGTACACGGTACACGGGGTATACTGTACACATGGGTACACGGTACATGGGGTATGCTGTACACGGGGTATACTGTACACGGGGTATACTGTACACATGGGTACACGGTACATGGGGTATACTGTACACGGGGGTACACGGTACATGGGGTATACTGTACACATGGGTACACGGTACATGGGGTATACTGTACACGGGGTACACTGTACACGGGGGTATACTGTACACGTGGGTACACGGTACACGGGGTATACTGTACACGTGGGTACACGGTACATGGGGTATACTGTACACATGGGTACACGGTACACGGGGTATACTGTACACAGGGGTACACGGTACATGGGGTATACTGTACACATGGGTACACGGTACATGGGGTATACTGTACACATGGGTATACTGTACATGGGGTATACTGTACACATGGGTACACGGTACACGGGGTATACAGTACACAGGGGTACACGGTACATGGGGTATACTGTACATGGGGGTATACTGTACATGGGGTATACTGTACATATGGGTACACGGTACATGGGGTATACTGTACACGGGGGTATACTGTACATGGGGTATACTGTACACATGGGTACACGGTACACGGGGTATGCTGTACACAGGGGTACACGGTACACAGGGTATACTGTACACGGGGGTATACTGTACATGGGGTATACTGTACACATGGGTACACAGTACACGGGGTATACTGTACACGGGTACACGGTACATGGGGTATACTGTACACATGGGTACACGGTACACGGGGTATACTGTACACAGGGGTACACGGTACACAGGGTATACTGTACACATGGGTACACGGTACACGGGGTATACTGTACACAGGGGTACACGGTACACGGGGTATACTGCACACGGGGGTACACGGTACACGGGGTATACTGTACACATGGGTACACGGTACATGGGGTATACTGTACACATGGGTACAAGGTACATGGGGTATACTGTACACGGGGGTACTGTACATGGGGTACACTGTACACGGGGTATACTGTACACGGGGGTAAACTGTACATGGGGGTACACGGTACACGCGATATACTGTAACCGGAGTATACTGTATACAGGGTACACTGTACATGGGGTATACTGTACACAGGGTATACTGTACACGGGGAATATACTGTACAGGGGGTATACTGTACATGGGGGTATACTGTACATGGGGTATAATGTACATGGGGGTATACTGGGTACACTGTACATGGGGTATACTGGGTATACTGTATACGGAGTATACTGTGCATGGGGTATACTGTACACATAGGTACACGGTACATGGGGTATACTGTACACATGGGTACACGGTACATGGGGTATACTGTACATGGGGGTACTGTACATGGGGTATACTGTACACGGGGGTACACGGTACATGGGGTATACTGTACACGGGGGTACACGGTACATGGGGTATACTGTACACATGGGTACACGGTACATGGGGTATACTGTACACGGGGGTACACGGTACATGGGGTACACTGTACATGGGTACACGGTACATGGGATACACTGTACACGGGGGTACACGGTACATGGGGTATACTGTACATGGGCGTACTGTACATGGGATATACTGTACACGTGGGTACACGGTACACGGGGTATACTGTACACGGGTACACGGTACACGGGGTATACTGTACACATGGGTACACGGTACACGGGGTATACTGTACACATGGGTACACGGTACATGGGGTATACTGTACACATGGGTACACGGTACATGGGGTATACTGTACACGGGGGTATACTGTACACGGGGGTACACTGTACACGCGATATACTGTAAATGGAGTATACTGTACACAGGGTACACTGTACATGGGGTATACTGTACACAGGGTATACTGTACACGGGGAATATACTGTACAGGGGGTATACTGTACATGGGGGTATACTGGGTATACTGTACATGGGGTATAATGTACACAGGTATACTGTACACAGGGTATACTGTACACGGGGAATATACTGTACATGGGGTATACTGTACACGGGGGTACACGGTACATGGGGTATACTGTACACGGGGGTTTACTGTACACATGGGTACACGGTACATGGGGTATACTGTACACGGGGGTACACGGTACATGGGGTACACTGTACACGGGTACACGGTACATGGGGTATACTGTACACATGGGTACACGGTACATGGGGTATGCTGTACACATGGGTACACGGTACATGGGGTATGCTGTACACAGGGGTACACGCTACATGGGGTATACTGTACACATGGGTACACGGTACATGGGGTATACTGTACACGGGGGTATACGGTACATGGGGTACACTGTACACGGGTACACGGTACATGGGGTATACTGTACACATGGGTACACGGTACATGGGGTATGCTGTACACGGGGGTACACGGTACATGGGGTATACTGTACACATGGGTACACGGTACACGGGGTATACTGTACACATGGGTACACGGTACATGGGGTATACTGTACACATGGGTACACGGTACATGGGGTATACTGTACACGGGGGTATACTGTACATGGGGTATACTGTACACGGGGGTACACGGTACATGGGGTATGCTGTACACGGGGGTACACGGTACATGGGGTATACTGTACACATGGGTACACGGTACACGGGGTATACTGTACACATGGGTACACGGTACATGGGGTATGCTGTACATGGGGGTACACGGTACACGGGGTATACTGTACACATGGGTACACGGTACATGGGGTATACTGTACACATGGGTACACGGTACATGGGGTATGCTGTACATGGGGGTACACGGTACATGGGGTATACTGTACACGGGGGTATACTGTACATGGGGTATGCTATACACGGGGGTACACGGTACATGGGGTATACTGTACACGGGGGTATACTGTACACGGGGGTACACGGTACATGGGGTATACTGTACACGGGGGTATACTGTACATGGGGTATGCTGTACACGGGGGTACACGGTACATGGGGTATGCTGTACACAGGGGTACACGGTACATGGGGTATACTGTACACATGGGTACACGGTACATGGGGTATACTGTACACGGGGGTATACGGTACATGGGGTACACTGTACACGGGTACACGGAACATGGGGTATACTGTACACATGCGTACACGGTACATGAGGTATGCTGTACATGGGGGTACACGGTACACGGGGTATACTGTACACATGGGTACACGGTACATGGGGTATACTGTACACATGGGTACACGGTACATGGGGTATGCTGTACATGGGGGTACACGGTACATGGGGTATACTGTACACGGGGGTATACTGTACATGGGGTATACTGTACACGGGGGTACACGGTACATGGGGTATACTGTACACAGGGGTATACTGTACATGGGGTATACTGTACACGGGGGTACACGGTACATGGGGTATACTGTACACGGGGGTATACTGTACATGGGGTATGCTGTACACGGGGGTACACGGTACACGGGGTATACTGTACACAGGGGTACACGGTACACGGGGTATGCTGTACACATGGGTACACGGTACATGGGGTATGCTGTACACAGGGGTACACGGTACACGGGGTATACTGTACACATGGGTACACGGTACACGGGGTATACTGTACACAGGGGTACACGGTACACGGGGTATGCTGTACACAGGGGTACATGGTACACGGGGTATGCTGTACACAGGGGTACATGGTACACGGGGTATGCTGTACACAGGGGTACACGGTACACGGGGTATGCTGTCCACAGGGGTACATGGTACACGGGGTATGCTGTACACAGGGGTACATGGTACACGGGGTATGCTGTACACAGGGGGTACACGGTACATGGGGTATACTGTACACGGGTACACGGTACATGGGGTATACTGTACACGGGGGTATGCTGTACACGGGGGTACATGGTACATGGGGTATACTGTACACAGGGGTACATGGTACATGGGGTATACTGTACACGGGGGTATACTGTACATGGGGTATACTGTACACGGGGGTATAATGTACACGGGGTATACTGTACACGGGGGTACACGGTACATGGGGTACACTGTACATGGGTACACGGTACATGGGGTATACTGTACACGGGGGTATACTGTACATGGGGTATACTGTACATGGGGGTACTGTACATGGGGTATACTGTACACGTGGGTACACGGTACACGGGGTATACTGTACACAGGGGTACACGGTACACGGGGTATACTGTACACATGGGTACACGGTACACGGGGTATACTGTACACAGGGGTACACGGTACACGGGGTATACTGTACACATGGGTACACGGTACATGGGGTATACTGTACACATGGGTACACGGTACATGGGGTATACTGTACACGGGGGTATACTGTACACGGGGGTACACTGTACACGCGATATACTGTAAATGGAGTATACTGTACACAGGGTACACTGTACATGGGGTATACTGTACACGGTATACGGTACACGGGGAATATACTGTACAGGGGGTATACTGTACATGGGGGTATACTGGGTATACTGTACATGGGGTATAATGTACACAGGTATACTGTACACGGGGTATACTGGGTATACTGTATACGGAGTATACTGTACATGGGGTATACTGTACACATAGGTGCACGGTACATGGGGTATACTGTACACGGGGTATACTGTACATGGGGTATACTGTACACATAGGTGCACGGTACATGGGGTATACTGTACACAGGGGTACACGGTACATGGGGTATACTGTACATGGGGGTACTGTACATGGGGTATACTGTACACGGGGGTACACGGTACATGGGGTATACTGTACACATGGGTACACGGTACATGGGGTATACTGTACACGGGGTATGCTGTACACGGGGGTACACGGTACATGGGGTATACTTTACACGGGGTATACTGTACACGGGGGTATACTGTACACGGGTACACGGTACATGGGGTATACTGTACACGGGGGTACACGGTACATGGGGTATACTGTACACATGGGTACACGGTACACGGGGTATACTGTACACAGGGGTACACGGTACACGGGGTATACTGTACACATGGGTACACGGTACACGGGGTATACTGTACACATGGGTACACGGTACACGGGGTATACTGTACACAGGGGTACACGGTACACGGGGTATACTGTACACGGGGGTACACGGTACACGGGGTATACTGTACACATGGGTACACGGTACATGGGGTATACTGTACACATGGGTACAAGGTACATGGGGTATACTGTACACGGGGGTACTGTACATGGGGTACACTGTACACGGGGTATACTGTACACGGGGGTAAACTGTACATGGGGGTACACGGTACACGCGATATACTGTAACCGGAGTATACTGTATACAGGGTACACTGTACATGGGGTATACTGTACACAGGGTATACTGTACACGGGGAATATACTGTACAGGGGGTATACTGTACATGGGGGTATACTGTACATGGGGTATAATGTACATGGGGGTATACTGGGTACACTGTACATGGGGTATACTGGGTATACTGTATACGGAGTATACTGTGCATGGGGTATACTGTACACATAGGTACACGGTACATGGGGTATACTGTACACATGGGTACACGGTACATGGGGTATACTGTACATGGGGGTACTGTACATGGGGTATACTGTACACGGGGGTACACGGTACATGGGGTATACTGTACACGGGGGTACACGGTACATGGGGTATACTGTACACATGGGTACACGGTACATGGGGTATACTGTACACGGGGGTACACGGTACATGGGGTACACTGTACATGGGTACACGGTACATGGGATACACTGTACACGGGGGTACACGGTACATGGGGTATACTGTACATGGGCGTACTGTACATGGGATATACTGTACACGTGGGTACACGGTACACGGGGTATACTGTACACGGGTACACGGTACACGGGGTATACTGTACACATGGGTACACGGTACACGGGGTATACTGTACACATGGGTACACGGTACATGGGGTATACTGTACACATGGGTACACGGTACATGGGGTATACTGTACACGGGGGTATACTGTACACGGGGGTACACTGTACACGCGATATACTGTAAATGGAGTATACTGTACACAGGGTACACTGTACATGGGGTATACTGTACACAGGGTATACTGTACACGGGGAATATACTGTACAGGGGGTATACTGTACATGGGGGTATACTGGGTATACTGTACATGGGGTATAATGTACACAGGTATACTGTACACAGGGTATACTGTACACGGGGAATATACTGTACATGGGGTATACTGTACACGGGGGTACACGGTACATGGGGTATACTGTACACGGGGGTTTACTGTACACATGGGTACACGGTACATGGGGTATACTGTACACGGGGGTACACGGTACATGGGGTACACTGTACACGGGTACACGGTACATGGGGTATACTGTACACATGGGTACACGGTACATGGGGTATGCTGTACACATGGGTACACGGTACATGGGGTATGCTGTACACAGGGGTACACGCTACATGGGGTATACTGTACACATGGGTACACGGTACATGGGGTATACTGTACACGGGGGTATACGGTACATGGGGTACACTGTACACGGGTACACGGTACATGGGGTATACTGTACACATGGGTACACGGTACATGGGGTATGCTGTACACGGGGGTACACGGTACATGGGGTATACTGTACACATGGGTACACGGTACACGGGGTATACTGTACACATGGGTACACGGTACATGGGGTATACTGTACACATGGGTACACGGTACATGGGGTATACTGTACACGGGGGTATACTGTACATGGGGTATACTGTACACGGGGGTACACGGTACATGGGGTATGCTGTACACGGGGGTACACGGTACATGGGGTATACTGTACACATGGGTACACGGTACACGGGGTATACTGTACACATGGGTACACGGTACATGGGGTATGCTGTACATGGGGGTACACGGTACACGGGGTATACTGTACACATGGGTACACGGTACATGGGGTATACTGTACACATGGGTACACGGTACATGGGGTATGCTGTACATGGGGGTACACGGTACATGGGGTATACTGTACACGGGGGTATACTGTACATGGGGTATGCTATACACGGGGGTACACGGTACATGGGGTATACTGTACACGGGGGTATACTGTACACGGGGGTACACGGTACATGGGGTATACTGTACACGGGGGTATACTGTACATGGGGTATGCTGTACACGGGGGTACACGGTACATGGGGTATGCTGTACACAGGGGTACACGGTACATGGGGTATACTGTACACATGGGTACACGGTACATGGGGTATACTGTACACGGGGGTATACGGTACATGGGGTACACTGTACACGGGTACACGGAACATGGGGTATACTGTACACATGCGTACACGGTACATGAGGTATGCTGTACATGGGGGTACACGGTACACGGGGTATACTGTACACATGGGTACACGGTACATGGGGTATACTGTACACATGGGTACACGGTACATGGGGTATGCTGTACATGGGGGTACACGGTACATGGGGTATACTGTACACGGGGGTATACTGTACATGGGGTATACTGTACACGGGGGTACACGGTACATGGGGTATACTGTACACAGGGGTATACTGTACATGGGGTATACTGTACACGGGGGTACACGGTACATGGGGTATACTGTACACGGGGGTATACTGTACATGGGGTATGCTGTACACGGGGGTACACGGTACACGGGGTATACTGTACACAGGGGTACACGGTACACGGGGTATGCTGTACACATGGGTACACGGTACATGGGGTATGCTGTACACAGGGGTACACGGTACACGGGGTATACTGTACACATGGGTACACGGTACACGGGGTATACTGTACACAGGGGTACACGGTACACGGGGTATGCTGTACACAGGGGTACATGGTACACGGGGTATGCTGTACACAGGGGTACATGGTACACGGGGTATGCTGTACACAGGGGTACACGGTACACGGGGTATGCTGTCCACAGGGGTACATGGTACACGGGGTATGCTGTACACAGGGGTACATGGTACACGGGGTATGCTGTACACAGGGGGTACACGGTACATGGGGTATACTGTACACGGGTACACGGTACATGGGGTATACTGTACACGGGGGTATGCTGTACACGGGGGTACATGGTACATGGGGTATACTGTACACAGGGGTACATGGTACATGGGGTATACTGTACACGGGGGTATACTGTACATGGGGTATACTGTACACGGGGGTATAATGTACACGGGGTATACTGTACACGGGGGTACACGGTACATGGGGTACACTGTACATGGGTACACGGTACATGGGGTATACTGTACACGGGGGTATACTGTACATGGGGTATACTGTACATGGGGGTACTGTACATGGGGTATACTGTACACGTGGGTACACGGTACACGGGGTATACTGTACACAGGGGTACACGGTACACGGGGTATACTGTACACATGGGTACACGGTACACGGGGTATACTGTACACAGGGGTACACGGTACACGGGGTATACTGTACACATGGGTACACGGTACATGGGGTATACTGTACACATGGGTACACGGTACATGGGGTATACTGTACACGGGGGTATACTGTACACGGGGGTACACTGTACACGCGATATACTGTAAATGGAGTATACTGTACACAGGGTACACTGTACATGGGGTATACTGTACACGGTATACGGTACACGGGGAATATACTGTACAGGGGGTATACTGTACATGGGGGTATACTGGGTATACTGTACATGGGGTATAATGTACACAGGTATACTGTACACGGGGTATACTGGGTATACTGTATACGGAGTATACTGTACATGGGGTATACTGTACACATAGGTGCACGGTACATGGGGTATACTGTACACGGGGTATACTGTACATGGGGTATACTGTACACATAGGTGCACGGTACATGGGGTATACTGTACACAGGGGTACACGGTACATGGGGTATACTGTACATGGGGGTACTGTACATGGGGTATACTGTACACGGGGGTACACGGTACATGGGGTATACTGTACACATGGGTACACGGTACATGGGGTATACTGTACACGGGGTATGCTGTACACGGGGGTACACGGTACATGGGGTATACTTTACACGGGGTATACTGTACACGGGGGTATACTGTACACGGGTACACGGTACATGGGGTATACTGTACACGGGGGTACACGGTACATGGGGTATACTGTACACATGGGTACACGGTACATGGGGTATACTGTACACGGGGTATACTGTACACGGGGGTATACGGTACATGGGGTATACTGTACACATGGGTACACGGTACATGGGGTATACTGTACACGGGGGTACACGGTACATGGGGTATACTGTACACATGGGTACACGGTACATGGGGTATGCTGTACACGGGGGTACACGGTACATGGGGTATACTGTACACATGGGTACACGGTACATGGGGTATACTGTACACGGGGTATACTGTACACGGGGTATACTGTACACATGGGTACACGGTACATGGGGTATACTGTACACGGGGGTACACGGTACATGGGGTATACTGTACACATGGGTACACGGTACATGGGGTATACTGTACACGGGGTACACTGTACACGGGGGTATACTGTACACGTGGGTACACGGTACACGGGGTATACTGTACACGTGGGTACACGGTACATGGGGTATACTGTACACATGGGTACACGGTACACGGGGTATACTGTACACAGGGGTACACGGTACATGGGGTATACTGTACACATGGGTACACGGTACATGGGGTATACTGTACACATGGGTATACTGTACATGGGGTATACTGTACACATGGGTACACGGTACACGGGGTATACAGTACACAGGGGTACACGGTACATGGGGGATACTGTACATGGGGGTATACTGTACATGGGGTATACTGTACACATGGGTACACGGTACATGGGGTATACTGTACACGGGGGTATACTGTACATGGGGTATACTGTACACATGGGTACACGGTACACGGGGTATGCTGTACACAGGGGTACACGGTACACAGGGTATACTGTACACGGGGGTATACTGTACATGGGGTATGCTGTACATAGGGGTACACGGTACACGGGGTATACTGTACACGGGTACACGGTACATGGGGTATACTGTACACATGGGTACACGGTACACGGGGTATACTGTACACAGGGGTACACGGTACACGGGGTATACTGTACACATGGGTACACGGTACACGGGGTATACTGTACACATGGGTACACGGTACACGGGGTATACTGTACACAGGGGTACACGGTACACGGGGTATACTGTACACGGGGGTACACGGTACACGGGGTATACTGTACACATGGGTACACGGTACATGGGGTATACTGTACACATGGGTACAAGGTACATGGGGTATACTGTACACGGGGGTACTGTACATGGGGTACACTGTACACGGGGTATACTGTACACGGGGTAAACTGTACATGGGGGTACACGGTACACGCGATATACTGTAAACGGAGTATACTGTATACAGGGTACACTGTACATGGGGTATACTGTACACAGGGTATACTGTACACGGGGAATATACTGTACAGGGGGTATACTGTACATGGGGGTATACTGTACATGGGGTATAATGTACATGGGGGTATACTGGGTACACTGTACATGGGGTATACTGGGTATACCGTATACGGAGTATACTGTACATGGGGAATACTGTACACATAGGTACACTGTACATGGGGTATACTGTACACATGGGTACACGGTACATGGGGTATACTGTACATGGGGGTACTGTACATGGGGTATACTGTACACGGGGGTACACGGTACATGGGGTATACTGTACACGGGGGTACACGGTACATGGGGTATACTGTACACATGGGTACACGGTACATGGGGTATACTGTACACGGGGGGACACGGTACATGGGGTACACTGTACATGGGTACACGGTACATGGGATACACTGTACACGGGGGTACACAGTACATGGGGTATACTGTACATGGGGGTACTGTACATGGGATATACTGTACACGTGGTATACTGTACACGGGTACACGGTACACGGGGTATACTGTACACATGGGTACACGGTACACGGGGTATACTGTACACAGGGGTACACGGTACACGGGGTATACTGTACACATGGGTACACGGTACATGGGGTATACTGTACACATGGGTACACGGTACGTGGGGTATACTGTACACGGGGGTATACTGTACACGGGGGTACACTGTACACGCGATATACTGTAAATGGAGTATACTGTACACAGGGTACACTGTACATGGGGTATGCTGTACACAGGGTATACTGTACACGGGGAATATACTGTACAGGGGGTATACTGTACATGGGGGTATACTGGGTATACTGTACATGGGGTATAAGGTACACAGGTATACTGTACACGGGGTATACTGGGTATACTGTATACGGAGTATACTGTACATGGGGTATACTGTACACATGGGTACACGGTACACGGGGTATACTGTACACAGGGGTACACGGTACACGGGGTATACTGTACACATGGGTACACGGTACATGGGGTATACTGTACACAGGGGTACACGGTACATGGGGTATACTGTACATGGGGGTACTGTACATGGGGTATACTGTACACGGGGTACACGGTACATGGGGTATACTGTACACATGGGTACACGGTACATGGGGTATACTGTACACGGGGTATACTGTACACGGGGGTACACGGTACATGGGGTATACTGTACACGGGGTATACTGTACACGGGGGTATACTGTACACGGGTACACGGTACATGGGGTATACTGTACACGGGGGTACACGGTACATGGGGTATACTGTACACATGGGTACACGGTACATGGGGTATACTGTACACGGGGTATACTGTACACGGGGGTATACTGTACACGGGTAAACGGTACATGGGGTATACTGTACACATGGGTACACGGTACATGGGGTATACTGTACACGGGGGTACACGGTACATGGGGTACACTGTACACGGGTACACGGTACATGGGGTATACTGTACACATGGGTACACGGTACATGGGGTATACTGTACACATGGGTACAAGGTACATGGGGTATGCTGTACACATGGGTACACGGTACATGGGGTATGCTGTACACGGGGGTACACGGTACATGGGGTATCCTGTACATGGGGTATACTGTACACGGGGGTACACGGTACATGGGGTATACTGTACACGGAGGTATACTGTACACATGGGTACACGGTACATGGGGTATACTGTACACGGGGGTACACGGTACATGGGGTATGCTGTACACAGGGGTACACGGTACATGGGGTATGCTGTACACATGGGTACACGGTACATGGGGTATGCTGTACACAGGGGTACACGGTACATGGGGTATACTGTACACGGGTACATGGTACATGGGGTATACTGTACACATGGGTACACGGTACATGGGGTATGCTGTACACATGGGTACACGGTACATGGGGTATGCTGTACACAGGGGTACACGGTACATGGGGTATACTGTACACATGGGTACACGGTACATGGGGTATACTGTACACGGGGGTATACGGTACATGGGGTACACTGTACACGGGTACACGGTACATGGGGTATACTGTACACATGGGTACACGGTACATGGGGTATGCTGTACACGGGGGTACACGGTACATGGGGTATACTGTACACATGGGTACACGGTACACGGGGTATACTGTACACATGGGTACACGGTACATGGGGTATACTGTACACATGGGTACACGGTACATGGGGTATACTGTACACGGGGGTATACTGTACATGGGGTATACTGTACACGGGGGTACACGGTACATGGGGTATGCTGTACACGGGGGTACACGGTACATGGGGTATACTGTACACATGGGTACACGGTACACGGGGTATACTGTACACATGGGTACACGGTACATGGGGTATGCTGTACATGGGGGTACACGGTACATGGGGTATACTGTTCACGGGGGTATACTGTACATGGGGTATGCTGTACACGGGGGTACACGGTACATGGGGTATACTGTACACAGGGGTATACTGTACATGGGGTATACTGTACACGGGGGTACACGGTACATGGGGTATGCTGTACATGGGGGTACACGGTACACGGGGTATACTGTACACATGGGTACACGGTACATGGCGTATACTGTACACATGGGTACACGGTACATGGGGTATGCTGTACATGGGGGTACACGGTACATGGGGTATACTGTACACGGGGGTATACTGTACATGGGGTATGCTGTACACGGGGGTACACGGTACATGGGGTATACTGTACACGGGGGTATACTGTACATGGGGTATACTGTACACGGGGGTACACGGTACATGGGGTATGCTGTACACGGGGGTATACTGTACATGGGGTATGCTGTACACGGGGGTACACGGTACATGGGGTATACTGTACACGGGGGTATACTGTACATGGGGTATACTGTACACGGGGGTAAACTGTACATGGGGTATGCTGTACACGGGGGTACATGGTACATGGGGTATGCTGTACACAGGGGTACACGGTACATGGGGTATACTGTACACATGGGTACACGGTACATGGGGTATACTGTACACGGGGGTATACGGTACATGGGGTACACTGTACACGGGTACACGGTACATGGGGTATACTGTACACATGGGTACACGGTACATGGGGTATGCTGTACATGGGGGTACACGGTACACGGGGTATACTGTACACATGGGTACACGGTACATGGGGTATACTGTACACATGGGTACACGGTACATGGGGTATGCTGTACATGGGGGTACACGGTACATGGGGTATACTGTACACGGGGGTATACTGTACATGGGGTATACTGTACACGGGGGTACACGGTACATGGGGTATACTGTACACGGGGGTATACTGTACATGGGGTATACTGTACACGGGGGTACACGGTACATGGGGTATACTGTACACATGGGTACACGGTACATGGGGTATGCTGTACACGGGGGTACACGGTACACGGGGTATACTGTACACAGGGGTACACGGTACACGGGGTATGCTGTACACATGGGTACACGGTACATGGGGTATGCTGTACACAGGGGTACACGGTACACGGGGTATACTGTACACATGGGTACACGGTACACGGGGTATACTGCACACAGGGGTACACGGTACACGGGGTATGCTGTACACAGGGGTACATGGTACACGGGGTATGCTGTACACAGGGGTACATGGTACACGGGGTATGCTGTACACAGGGGTACACGGTACACGGGGTATGCTGTACACAGGGGTACATGGTACACGGGGTATGCTGTACACAGGGGTACATGGTACACGGGGTATGCTGTACACAGGGGGTACACGGTACATGGGGTATACTGTACACGGGTACACGGTACATGGGGTATACTGTACACGGGGGTATGCGGTACACGGGGGTACATGGTACATGGGGTATACTGTACACAGGGGTACATGGTACATGGGGTATACTGTACACGGGGGTATACTGTACATGGGGTATGCTGTACACGGGGGTACACGGTACATGGGGTATACTGTACACGGGGGTATACTGTACATGGGGTATACTGTACACGGGGGTATACTGTACACGGGGTATACTGTACACGGGGGTACACGGTACATGGGGTACACTGTACATGGGTACACGGTACATGGGGTATACTGTACACGGGGGTATACTGTACATGGGGTATACTGTACATGGGGGTACTGTACATGGGGTATACTGTACACGTGGGTACACGGTACACGGGGTATACTGTACACAGGGGTACACGGTACACGGGGTATACTGTACACATGGGTACACGGTACACGGGGTATACTGTACACAGGGGTACACGGTACACGGGGTATACTGTACACATGGGTACACGGTACATGGGGTATACTGTACACATGGGTACACGGTACATGGGGTATACTGTACACGGGGGTATACTGTACACGGGGGTACACTGTACACGCGATATACTGTAAATGGAGTATACTGTACACAGGGTACACTGTACATGGGGTATACTGTACACGGTATACGGCACACGGGGAATATACTGTACAGGGGGTATACTGTACATGGGGGTATACTGGGTATACTGTACATGGGGTATAATGTACACAGGTATACTGTACACGGGGTATACTGGGTATACTGTATACGGAGTATACTGTACATGGGGTATACTGTACACATAGGTGCACGGTACATGGGGTATACTGTACATGGGGTATACTGTACATGGGGTATACTGTACACATAGGTGCACGGTACATGGGGTATACTGTACACAGGGGTACACGGTACATGGGGTATACTGTACATGGGGGTACTGCACATGGGGTATACTGTACACGGGGGTACACGGTACATGGGGTATACTGTACACATGGGTACACGGTACATGGGGTATACTGTACACGGGGTATACTGTACACGGGGGTACACGGTACATGGGGTATACTGTACACGGGGTATACTGTACACGGGGGTATACTGTACACGGGTACACGGTACATGGGGTATACTGTACACGGGGGTACACGGTACATGGGGTATACTGTACACATGGGTACATGGTACATGGGGTATACTGTACACGGGGTATACTGTACACGGGGGTACACGGTACATGGGGTATACTGTACACGGGGTATACTGTACACGGGGGTATACTGTACACGGGTACACGGTACATGGGGTATACTGTACACGGGGGTACACGGTACATGGGGTATACTGTACACATGGGTACACGGTACATGGGGTATACTGTACACGGGGGTATACTGTACACGGGGTACACGGTACATGGGGTATACTGTACACATGGGTACATGGTACATGGGGTATACTGTACACGGGGGTACACGGTACACGGGGTATACTGTACACAGGGGTACACGGTACATGGGGTATACTGTACACGGGGGTACACGGTACATGGGGTATACTGTACACATGGGTACACGGTACATGGGGTATACTGTACACGGGGTATACTGTACACGGGGGTATACTGTACACGGGTACACGGTACATGGGGTATACTGTACACATGGGTACACGGTACATGGGGTATACTGTACACGGGGGTACACGGTACATGGGGTACACTGTACACGGGTACACGGTACATGGGGTATACTGTACACATGGGTACACGGTACATGGGGTATACTGTACACATGGGTACAAGGTACATGGGGTATGCTGTACACATGGGTACACGGTACATGGGGTATGCTGTACACGGGGGTACACGGTACATGGGGTATCCTGTACATGGGGTATACTGTACACGGGGGTACACGGTACATGGGGTATACTGTACACGGAGGTATACTGTACACATGGGTACACGGTACATGGGGTATACTGTACACGGGGGTACACGGTACATGGGGTATGCTGTACACAGGGGTACACGGTACATGGGGTATGCTGTACACATGGGTACACGGTACATGGGGTATGCTGTACACAGGGGTACACGGTACATGGGGTATACTGTACACGGGTACACGGTACATGGGGTATACTGTACACATGGGTACACGGTACATGGGGTATGCTGTACACATGGGTACACGGTACATGGGGTATGCTGTACACAGGGGTACACGGTACATGGGGTATACTGTACACATGGGTACACGGTACATGGGGTATACTGTACACGGGGGTATACGGTACATGGGGTACACTGTACACGGGTACACGGTACATGGGGTATACTGTACACATGGGTACACGGTACATGGGGTATGCTGTACACGGGGGTACACGGTACATGGGGTATACTGTACACATGGGTACACGGTACACGGGGTATACTGTACACATGGGTACACGGTACATGGGGTATACTGTACACATGGGTACACGGTACATGGGGTATACTGTACACGGGGGTATACTGTACATGGGGTATACTGTACACGGGGGTACACGGTACATGGGGTATGCTGTACACGGGGGTACACGGTACATGGGGTATACTGTACACATGGGTACACGGTACACGGGGTATACTGTACACATGGGTACACGGTACATGGGGTATGCTGTACATGGGGGTACACGGTACATGGGGTATACTGTTCACGGGGGTATACTGTACATGGGGTATGCTGTACACGGGGGTACACGGTACATGGGGTATACTGTACACAGGGGTATACTGTACATGGGGTATACTGTACACGGGGGTACACGGTACATGGGGTATGCTGTACATGGGGGTACACGGTACACGGGGTATACTGTACACATGGGTACACGGTACATGGGGTATACTGTACACATGGGTACACGGTACATGGGGTATGCTGTACATGGGGGTACACGGTACATGGGGTATACTGTACACGGGGGTATACTGTACATGGGGTATGCTGTACACGGGGGTACACGGTACATGGGGTATACTGTACACGGGGGTATACTGTACATGGGGTATACTGTACACGGGGGTACACGGTACATGGGGTATGCTGTACACGGGGGTATACTGTACATGGGGTATGCTGTACACGGGGGTACACGGTACATGGGGTATACTGTACACGGGGGTATACTGTACATGGGGTATACTGTACACGGGGGTAAACTGTACATGGGGTATGCTGTACACGGGGGTACATGGTACATGGGGTATGCTGTACACAGGGGTACACGGTACATGGGGTATACTGTACACATGGGTACACGGTACATGGGGTATACTGTACACGGGGGTATACGGTACATGGGGTACACTGTACACGGGTACACGGTACATGGGGTATACTGTACACATGGGTACACGGTACATGGGGTATGCTGTACATGGGGGTACACGGTACACGGGGTATACTGTACACATGGGTACACGGTACATGGGGTATACTGTACACATGGGTACACGGTACATGGGGTATGCTGTACATGGGGGTACACGGTACATGGGGTATACTGTACACGGGGGTATACTGTACATGGGGTATACTGTACACGGGGGTACACGGTACATGGGGTATACTGTACACGGGGGTATACTGTACATGGGGTATACTGTACACGGGGGTACACGGTACATGGGGTATACTGTACACATGGGTACACGGTACATGGGGTATGCTGTACACGGGGGTACACGGTACACGGGGTATACTGTACACAGGGGTACACGGTACACGGGGTATGCTGTACACATGGGTACACGGTACATGGGGTATGCTGTACACAGGGGTACACGGTACACGGGGTATACTGTACACATGGGTACACGGTACACGGGGTATACTGCACACAGGGGTACACGGTACACGGGGTATGCTGTACACAGGGGTACATGGTACACGGGGTATGCTGTACAC
Source organism: Chiloscyllium punctatum (assembly GCF_047496795.1). NCBI lineage: Eukaryota > Metazoa > Chordata > Chondrichthyes > Orectolobiformes > Hemiscylliidae > Chiloscyllium > Chiloscyllium punctatum. The sequence continues at coordinate 28,841 of NW_027310585.1, forward strand.
AGGGGTACATGGTACACGGGGTATGCTGTACACAGGGGTACACGGTACACGGGGTATGCTGTACACAGGGGTACATGGTACACGGGGTATGCTGTACACAGGGGTACATGGTACACGGGGTATGCTGTACACAGGGGGTACACGGTACATGGGGTATACTGTACACGGGTACACGGTACATGGGGTATACTGTACACGGGGGTATGCTGTACACGGGGGTACATGGTACATGGGGTATACTGTACACAGGGGTACATGGTACATGGGGTATACTGTACACGGGGGTATACTGTACATGGGGTATGCTGTACACGGGGGTACACGGTACATGGGGTATACTGTACACGGGGGTATACTGTACATGGGGTATACTGTACACGGGGGTATACTGTACACGGGGTATACTGTACACGGGGGTACACGGTACATGGGGTACACTGTACATGGGTACACGGTACATGGGGTATACTGTACACGGGGGTATACTGTACATGGGGTATACTGTACATGGGGGTACTGTACATGGGGTATACTGTACACGTGGGTACACGGTACACGGGGTATACTGTACACAGGGGTACACGGTACACGGGGTATACTGTACACATGGGTACACGGTACACGGGGTATACTGTACACAGGGGTACACGGTACACGGGGTATACTGTACACATGGGTACACGGTACATGGGGTATACTGTACACATGGGTACACGGTACATGGGGTATACTGTACACGGGGGTATACTGTACACGGGGGTACACTGTACACGCGATATACTGTAAATGGAGTATACTGTACACAGGGTACACTGTACATGGGGTATACTGTACACGGTATACGGCACACGGGGAATATACTGTACAGGGGGTATACTGTACATGGGGGTATACTGGGTATACTGTACATGGGGTATAATGTACACAGGTATACTGTACACGGGGTATACTGGGTATACTGTATACGGAGTATACTGTACATGGGGTATACTGTACACATAGGTGCACGGTACATGGGGTATACTGTACACGGGGTATACTGTACATGGGGTATACTGTACACATAGGTGCACGGTACATGGGGTATACTGTACACAGGGGTACACGGTACATGGGGTATACTGTACATGGGGGTACTGCACATGGGGTATACTGTACACGGGGGTACACGGTACATGGGGTATACTGTACACATGGGTACACGGTACATGGGGTATACTGTACACGGGGTATACTGTACACGGGGGTACACGGTACATGGGGTATACTGTACACGGGGTATACTGTACACGGGGGTATACTGTACACGGGTACACGGTACATGGGGTATACTGTACACGGGGGTACACGGTACATGGGGTATACTGTACACATGGGTACATGGTACATGGGGTATACTGTACACGGGGTATACTGTACACGGGGGTACACGGTACATGGGGTATACTGTACACGGGGTATACTGTACACGGGGGTATACTGTACACGGGTACACGGTACATGGGGTATACTGTACACGGGGGTACACGGTACATGGGGTATACTGTACACATGGGTACACGGTACATGGGGTATACTGTACACGGGGGTATACTGTACACGGGGTACACGGTACATGGGGTATACTGTACACATGGGTACATGGTACATGGGGTATACTGTACACGGGGGTACACGGTACACGGGGTATACTGTACACAGGGGTACACGGTACATGGGGTATACTGTACACATGGGTACATGGTACATGGGGTATACTGTACACGGGGGTACACGGTACACGGGGTATACTGTACACATGGGTACATGGTACATGGGGTATACTGTACACGGGGGTACACGGTACATGGGGTATACCGTCGGGTCTGGTCTCAGCGTAGCCACTCACTCACCGCCTGGGATGAGCAACAGGAATCCTGGGATGAACACAATGGGACTGGAGAGACCTGGAGGGAATGAGGGAGAGAGGGAGAGAGGGAGAGAGAGAGAGAGAGAGCTCAGAGACTGGATTCCTCAACACGTCCCATACCCTGGGGGCAGACCCACGGAGAGGGGGAGAGAGAGAGAGAGAGAGAGACGGTGGGCGTGAGGGATACAGTGAGGCCGAGGGTGAGGGAGAGTGTGAGGGGGTGAGGGAGTGAGGGATTGAGGGTGAGGGGGTGAGGGGGTGAGGATGAGGGGGTGAGGGTGATGGGGTGAGGGAGTGAGGGTGAGGGGGTGAGGGTGAGGGGGTGAGGGTGAGGGTGTGAGGGAGTGAGGGTGAGGGGGTGAGGGTGAGGGGGTGAGGGAGTGAGGGTGAGGGTGTGAGGGAGTGAGGGTGAGGGGGTGAGGGTGAGGGGGTGAGGGTGAGGGTGTGAGGGAGTGAGGGTGAGGGTGTGAGGGAGTGAGGGTGAGGGGGTGAGGGTGAGGGGGTGAGGGTGAGGGGGTGAGGGAGTGAGGGTGAGGGGGTGAGGGAGTGAGGGTGAGGGTGTGAGGGAGTGAGGGTGAGGGGGTGAGGGTGAGGGGGTGAGGGTGAGGGGGTGAGGGTGAGGGTGTGAGGGAGTGAGGGTGAGGGGGTGAGGGTGAGGGGGTGAGGGAGTGAGGGTGAGGGGGTGAGGGAGTGAGGGTGAGGGAGTGAGGGTGAGGGGGTGAGGGAGTGAGGGTGAGGGGGTGAGTGTGAGGGGGTGAGGGAGTGAGGGTGAGGGGGTGAGGGAGTGAGGGTGAGGGTGTGAGGGAGTGAGGGTGAGGGGGTGAGGGTGAGGGGGTGAGGGAGTGAGGGTGAGGGGGTGAGGGAGTTAGGGTGAGGGGGTGAGGGTGAGGGGGTGAGCGATTGAGGGTGAGGGGGTGAGGGGGTGAGGGTGAGGGGGTGAGGGATTGAGGGTGAGGGGGTGAGGGATTGAGGGTGAGGGGGTGAGGGGGTGAGGGTGAGGGGGTGAGGGAGTTAGGGTGAGGGGGTGAGGGGGTGAGGGTGAGCGATTGAGGGTGAGGGGGTGAGGGGGTGAGGGTGAGGGGGTGAGGGTGAGGGGGTGAGGGTGAGGGGGTGAGGGGGTGAGGGTGAGGGGGTGAGGGGGTGAGGGTGAGCGATTGAGGGTGAGGGGGTGAGGGGGTGAGGGTGAGGGGGTGAGGGTGAGGGGGTGAGGGGGTGAGGGTGAGGGGGTGAGGGGGTGAGGGTGAGGGGGTGAGGGGGTGAGGGTGAGGGGGTGAGGGGGTGAGGGTGAGGGGGTGAGGGTGAGGGGGTGAGGGTGAGGGGGGTGAGGGGGGTGAGGGTGAGGGGGGTGAGGGGGTGAGGGTGAGGGGGTGAGGGTGAGGGGGTGAGGGTGAGGGGGTGAACAGCCATTAATCGGAGGCTTCGACCCAGAAGGAGCCACACTCGGGGGGGGGCTGGTGCCTGGGGGAGAGGTGGCCGTGCGGCCTGAAACGGCTGGAAGGGACAGCAGGGTCAGACGGGCCGATGGGACTCTCCCAGCATCGACTTTGGACCCTCCCGGTTCGGCATCGTCACAACATCTCGCAGGGAAACCCGAGAGGGGGATCACAGGACAGGGTCGGGGGGGGGGGGGGGAGAGGGGAGGGGGGAGGGGGGAGAGGGGGAGGGGGGAGAGGGGGAGAGGAGTGGGGAGGAGAGGAGTGGAGGGGGAGGGAGTGGGGGGGGAGGGGAGTGGGGAGGGGGGGAGAGGAGTGGGGGGGGAGGGGAGGGGAGGGAGAGTGGGGAGGGGGAGGGGAGTGGGGAGGGGGAAGAGGAGTGGGGAGGGGGAGAGGAGTGGGGAGGGGGGAGAGGAGTGGGGAGGGGGGAGAGGAGTGGGGAGGGGGAGGGGAGGTGGGGAGGGGGAGGGGAGTGGGGGAGGGGGGGAGAGGAGTGGGAGGGGGAGAGGAGTGGGGAGGGGGGAGAGGAGTGGGGGAGGGGGGAGAGGAGTGGGGAGGGGGAGGGGAGTGGGGAGGGGGAGGGGAGTGGGGGAGGGGGGAGAGGAGTGGGGAGGGGGAGGGGAGTGGGGGGGGAGGGGAGGGGGGTAGTGGGGAGGGGAGTGGGGAGGTGGAGGGAAGGGGATAGTGGGGGGAGGGGAGGGGGGAGGGGAGGGGAGTGGGGTGAGTGGGAAGGGGAGGGGGTTTAGTGGGGTGGGGGAGAGGGGAGGGGGAGGGTGATTCATGTGGGTGAGTGGGGAGGGGGGAGAGGAGTGGGGAGGGAGGGAGGGGAGTGGAGGGGGAGGGGAGGGGGGTAGTCGCTCGATCTCCGTGAGGGTCAGTACGGCCAGCCCACTCCAGACCCAAACAAACCTGAACTCGGATGGACTTCGAGACCGATTCCAATCACAACGAGAACTGAAAGAGAGAGAGAGAGAACAATTTCAGACCCAGTCAGTGTACAGATATCTCCCTGAGAGAGAGGGGACTGAGAGACACCAGTCAGTGTACAGATATCTCCCTGAGAGAGAGAGAGGGGGGACTGAGAGACACCAGTCAGTGTACAGATATCTCCCTGAGAGAGAGAGGGACTGAGAGACACCAGTCAGTGTTCAGATATCTCCCTGAGAGAGAGGGGGACTGAGAGGACACCAGTCAGTGTACAGATATCTCCCTGAGAGAGAGGGGACTGAGAGACACCAGTCAGTGTACAGATATCTCCCTGAGAGAGAGAGAGGGGGGACTGAGAGACACCAGTCAGTGTACAGATATCTCCCTGAGAGAGAGAGGGGACTGAGAGACACCAGTCAGTGTTCAGATATCTCCCTGAGAGAGAGGGGACTGAGAGACACCAGTCAGTGTACAGATATCTCCCTGAGAGAGAGAGGGGGGACTGAGAGACACCAGTCAGTGTACAGATATCTCCCTGAGAGAGAGAGGGGGACTGAGAGACACCAGTCAGTGTACAGATATCTCCCTGAGAGAGAGAGGGGGGACTGAGAGACACCAGTCAGTGTACAGATATCTCCCTGAGAGAGAGAGGGGGGGACTGAGAGACACCAGTCAGTGTACAGATATCTCCCTGAGAGAGAGAGAGGGGACTGAGAGACACCAGTCAGTGTACAGATATCTCCCTGAGAGAGAGAGGGGGGACTGAGAGACACCAGTCAGTGTACAGATATCTCCCTGAGAGAGAGAGGGGGGACTGAGAGACACCAGTCAGTGTACAGATATCTCCAATGAGAGAGAGGGGACTGAGAGACACCAGTCAGTGTACAGATATCTCCCTGAGAGAGAGAGAGGAGGGACTGAGAGACACCAGTCAGTGTACAGATATCTCCCTGAGAGAGAGAGGGAGGGGACTGAGAGACACCAGTCAGTGTACAGATATCTCCCTGAGAGAGAGGGGACTGAGAGACACCAGTCAGTGTACAGATATCTCCCTGAGAGAGAGGGGACTGAGAGGACACCAGTCAGTGTACAGATATCTCCCTGAGAGAGAGAGAGGGGACTGAGAGACACCAGTCAGTGTACAGATATCTCCCTGAGAGAGAGGGAGGGACTGAGAGACACCAGTCAGTGTACAGATATCTCCCTGAGAGAGAGAGAGGGGACTGAGAGACACCAGTCAGTGTACAGATATCTCCCTGAGAGAGAGAGGGGACTGAGAGACACCAGTCAGTGTACAGATATCTCCCTGAAGAGAGAGAGGGGGGACTGAGAGACACCAGTCAGTGTACAGATATCTCCCTGAGAGAGAGAGGGGGACTGAGAGACACCAGTCAGTGTACAGATATCTCCCTGAGAGAGAGAGAGAGGGGGGACTGAGAGACACCAGTCAGTGTACAATATCTCCTGAGAGAGAGAGGGGACTTGAGAGACACCAGTCAGTGTACAGATATCTCCCTAGAGAGAGAGAGGGGGACTGAGAGACACCAGTCAGTGTACAGATATCTCCCTGAGAGAGAGACGAGAGATCCGAGAGAGAGAGGGGACTGAGAGACACCAGTCAGTGTACAGACATCTCCTGAGAGAGAGAGAGAGGGGACTGAGAGACACCAGTCAGTGTACAGATATCTCCCTGAGAGAGAGAGGGGACTGAGAGACACCAGTCAGTGTACAGATATCTCCCTGAGAGAGAGAGGGGGACTGAGAGACACCAGTCAGTGTACAGATATCTCCCTGAGAGAGAGGGGGACTGAGAGACACCAGTCAGTGTACAGATATCTCCCTGAGAGAGAGAGGGGACTGAGAGACACCAGTCAGTGTACAGATATCTCCCTGAGAGAGAGAGGGGTCTGAGAGACACCAGTCAGTGTACAGATATCTCCCTGAGAGAGAGGGGGGACTGAGAGACACCAGTCAGTGTACAGATATCTCCCTGAGAGAGAGAGAGGGGACTGAGAGACACCAGTCAGTGTACAGATATCTCCCTGAGAGAGAGAGGGGGACTGAGAGACCCCAGTCAGTGTACAGATATCTCCCTGAGAGAGAGAGAGGGGGACTGAGAGACACCAGTCAGTGTACAGATATCTCCCTGAGAGAGAGAGAGCGGGGGACTGAGAGACACCAGTCAGTGTACAGATATCTCCCTGAGAGAGGGAGGGGACTGAGAGACACCAGTCAGTGTACAGATATCTCCCTGAGAGAGAGAGAGAGGGGACTGAGAGACACCAGTCAGTGTACAGATATCTCCCTGAGAGAGAGGGGGACTGAGAGACACCAGTCAGTGTACAGATATCTCCCTGAGAGAGAGGGGACTGAGAGACACCAGTCAGTGTACAGATATCTCCCTGAGAGAGAGAGAGAGGGGACTGAGAGACACCAGTCAGTGTACAGATATCTCCCTGAGAGAGAGAGGGGACTGAGAGACACCAGTCAGTGTACAGATATCTCCCTGAGAGAGAGAGGGGTCTGAGAGACACCAGTCAGTGTACAGATATCTCCCTGAGAGAGAGGGGGACTGAGAGACACCAGTCAGTGTACAGATATCTCCCTGAGAGAGAGAGAGGGGACTGAGAGACACCAGTCAGTGTACAGATATCTCCCTGAGAGAGAGAGGGGACTGAGAGACACCAGTCAGTGTACAGATATCTCCCTGAGAGAGAGGGGACTGAGAGACACCAGTCAGTGTACAGATATCTCCCTGAGAGAGAGGGGACTGAGAGGACACCAGTCAGTGTACAGATATCTCCCTGAGAGAGAGAGAGGGGACTGAGAGACACCAGTCAGTGTACAGATATCTCCCTGAGAGAGAGAGAGAGGGGACTGAGAGACACCAGTCAGTGTACAGATATCTCCCTGAGAGAGAGGGGACTGAGAGACACCAGTCAGTGTACAGATATCTCCCTGAGAGAGAGGGGACTGAGAGACACCAGTCAGTGTACAGATATCTCCCTGAGAGAGAGGGGGACTGAGAGACACCAGTCAGTGTACAGATATCTCCCTGAGAGAGAGGGGGACTGAGAGACACCAGTCAGTGTACAGATATCTCCCTGAGAGAGAGAGAGGGGACTGAGAGACACCAGTCAGTGTACAGATATCTCCCTGAGAGAGAGGGGGACTGAGAGACACCAGTCAGTGTACAGATATCTCCCTGAGAGAGAGAGAGGGGACTGAGAGACACCAGTCAGTGTACAGATATCTCCCTGAGAGAGAGAGGGGACTGAGAGACACCAGTCAGTGTACAGATATCTCCCTGAGAGAGAGGGGGACTGAGAGACACCAGTCAGTGTACAGATATCTCCCTGAGAAGAGGGACTGAGAGACACCAGTCAGTGTACAGATATCTCCCTGAGAGAGAGGGGACTGAGAGACACCAGTCAGTGTACAGATATCTCCCTGAGAGAGAGGGGACTGAGAGACACCAGTCAGTGTACAGATATCTCCCTGAGAGAGAGAGAGGGGACTGAGAGACACCAGTCAGTGTACAGATATCTCCCTGAGAGAGGAGGGGACTGAGAGACACCAGTCAGTGTACAGATATCTCCTGAGAGAGGAGAGGGGACTGAGAGACACCAGTCAGTGTACAGATATCTCCCTGAGAGAGAGAGGGGACTGAGAGACACCAGTCAGTGTACAGATATCTCCCTGAGAGAGAGAGGGGACTGAGAGACACCAGTCAGTGTACAGATATCTCCCTGAGAGAGAGGGGACTGAGAGACACCAGTCAGTGTACAGATATCTCCCTGAGAGAGAGAGAGGGGACTGAGAGACACCAGTCAGTGTACAGATATCTCCCTGAGAGAGAGAGAGGGGACTGAGAGACACCAGTCAGTGTACAGATATCTCCCTGAGAGAGAGGGGACTGAGAGACACCAGTCAGTGTACAGATATCTCCCTGAGAGAGAGAGGGGACTGAGAGACACCAGTCAGTGTACAGATATCTCCCTGAGAGAGAGGGGACTGAGAGACACCAGTCAGTGTACAGATATCTCCCTGAGAGAGAGGGGACTGAGAGGACACCAGTCAGTGTACAGATATCTCCCTGAGAGAGAGAGGGGACTGAGAGACACCAGTCAGTGTACAGCAGATATCTCCCTGAGAGAGAGGGGACTGAGAGACACCAGTCAGTGTACAGATATCTCCCTGAGAGAGAGAGAGGGGACTGAGAGACACCAGTCAGTGTACAGATATCTCCCTGAGAGAGAGAGAGGGGACTGAGAGACACCAGTCAGTGTACAGATATCTCCCTGAGAGAGAGAGAGGGGACTGAGAGACACCAGTCAGTGTACAGATATCTCCCTGAGAGAGAGAGAGGGGACTGAGAGACACCAGTCAGTGTACAGATATCTCCCTGAGAGAGAGAGAGGGGACTGAGAGACACCAGTCAGTGTACAGATATCTCCCTGAGAGAGAGAGGGGGACTGAGAGACACCAGTCAGTGTACAGATATCTCCCTGAGAGAGAGGGGGGACTGAGAGACACCAGTCAGTGTACAGATATCTCCCTGAGAGAGAGAGAGGGGACTGAGAGACACCAGTCAGTGTACAGATATCTCCCTGAGAGAGAGAGAGGGGACTGAGAGACACCAGTCATTGGACAGATATCTCCCTGAGAGAGAGAGAGGGGACTGAGAGACACCAGTCAGTGTACAGATATCTCCCTGAGAGAGGGGGACTGAGAGACACCAGTCAGTGTACAGATATCTCCCTGAGAGAGGGGACTGAGAGACACCAGTCAGTGTACAGATATCTCCCTGAGAGAGAGAGGGGACTGAGAGACACCAGTCAGTGTACAGATATCTCCCTGAGAGAGGGGACTGAGAGACACCAGTCAGTGTACAGATATCTCCCTGAGAGAGAGAGGGGACTGAGAGACACCAGTCAGTGTACAGATATCTCCCTGAGAGAGAGAGGGGACTGAGAGACACCAGTCATTGTACAGATATCTTCCTGAGAGAGAGAGGGGACTGAGAGACACCAGTCAGTGTACAGATATCTCCCTGAGAGAGAGAGGGGACTGAGAGACACCAGTCAGTGTACAGATATCTCCCTGAGAGAGAGGGGACTGAGAGACACCAGTCAGTGTACAGATATCTCCCTGAGAGAGAGAGGGGACTGAGAGACACCAGTCAGTGTACAGATATCTCCCTGAGAGAGGGGGGACTGAGAGACACCAGTCAGTGTACAGATATCTCCCTGAGAGAGAGAGAGGGGACTGAGAGACACCAGTCAGTGTACAGATATCTCCCTGAGAGAGGGGGGACTGAGAGACACCAGTCAGTGTACAGATATCTCCCTGAGAGAGAGAGAGAGGGGACTGAGAGACAACAGTCAGTGTACAGATATCTCCCTGAGAGAGGGGGGGGACTGAGAGACACCAGTCAGTGTACAGATATCTCCCTGAGAGAGAGAGAGGGGACTGAGAGACACCAGTCAGTGTACAGATATCTCCCTGAGAGAGAGAGAGGGGACTGAGAGACACCAGTCAGTGTACAGATATCTCTCTGAGAGAGAGAGGGGACTGAGAGACACCAGTCAGTGTACAGATATCTCCCTGAGAGAGAGAGAGGGGACTGAGAGACACCAGTCAGTGTACAGATATCTCCCTGAGGGAGAGAGAGAGAGAGAGGGGACTGAGAGACACCAGTCAGTGTACAGATATCTCGCCGAGAGAGAGGGGACAGAGAGACTCCAGTCAGTGTACAGATATCTCCCCGAGAGAGAGAGAGAGGGGACTGAGAGACACCAGTCAGTGTACAGATATCTCCCTGAGAGAGAGAGAGGGGACTGAGAGACACCAGTCAGTGTACAGATATCTCCCTGAGAGAGAGAGAGGGGACTGAGAGACACCAGTCAGTGTACAGATATCTCCCTGAGAGAGAGAGAGGGGACTGAGAGACACCAGTCAGTGTACAGATATCTCCCTGAGGGAGAGAGAGAGGGGACTGAGAGACCCCAGTCAGTGTACAGATATCTCCCTGAGAGAGAGGGGACTGAGAGACACCAGTCAGTGTACAGATATCTCCCTGAGAGAGAGAGAGGGGACTGAGAGACACCAGTCAGTGTACAGATATCTCCCTGAGGGAGAGAGAGGGGACTGAGAGACACCAGTCAGTGTACAGATATCTCCCTGAGGGAGAGAGAGGGGACTGAGAGACACCAGTCAGTGTACAGATATCTCCCTGAGAGAGAGAGGGGACTGAGAGACCCCAGTCAGTGTACAGATATCTCCCTGAGGGAGAGAGAGGGGACTGAGAGACACCAGTCAGTGTACAGATATCTCCCTGAGAGAGAGAGGGGACTGAGAGACACCAGTCAGTGTACAGATATCTCCCTGAGAGAGAGAGGGGACTGAGAGACACCAGTCAGTGTACAGATATCTCCCTGAGAGAGAGAGAGGGGACTGAGAGACACCAGTCAGTGTACAGATATCTCCCTGAGAGAGAGGGGACTGAGAGACACCAGTCAGTGTACAGATATCTCCCTGAGAGAGAGGGGACTGAGAGACACCAGTCAGTGTACAGATATCTCCCTGAGGGAGAGAGAGGGGACTGAGAGACACCAGTCAGTGTACAGATATCTCCCTGAGGGAGAGAGAGGGGACTGAGAGACACCAGTCAGTGTACAGATATCTCCCTGAGAGAGAGAGGGGACTGAGAGACACCAGTCAGTGTACAGATATCTCCCTGAGAGAGAGAGAGGGGACTGAGAGACACCAGTCAGTGTACAGATATCTCCCTGAGAGAGAGGGGACTGAGAGACACCAGTCAGTGTACAGATATCTCCCTGAGAGAGAGAGGGGACTGAGAGACACCAGTCAGTGTACAGATATCTCCCTGAGAGACAGAGAGAGAGAGGGGACTGAGAGACACCAGTCAGTGTACAGATATCTCCCTGAGAGAGAGAGAGAGGGGACTGAGAGACACCAGTCAGTGTACAGATATCTCCCTGAGAGAGAGGGGACTGAGAGACACCAGTCAGTGTACAGATATCTCCCTGAGAGAGAGAGAGGACTGAGAGACACCAGTCAGTGTACAGATATCTCCCTGAGAGAGAGAGAGAGGGGACTGAGAGACACCAGTCAGTGTACAGATATCTCCCTGAGAGAGAGAGAGAGAGGGGACTGAGAGACACCAGTCAGTGTACAGATATCTCCCTGAGAGAGAGAGAGGGGACTGAGAGACACCAGTCAGTGTACAGATATCTCCCTGAGAGAGAGAGAGGACTGAGAGACACCAGTCAGTGTACAGATATCTCCCTGAGAGAGAGAGAGAGGGGACTGAGAGACACCAGTCTGTGTACAGATATCTCCCTGAGAGAGAGAGAGGGGACTGAGAGACACCAGTCAGTGTACAGATATCTCCCTGAGAGAGAGAGAGGGGACTGAGAGACACCAGTCAGTGTACAGATATCTCCCTGAGAGAGAGAGAGGACTGAGAGACACCAGTCAGTGTACAGATATCTCCCTGAGAGAGAGAGAGGGGGGACTGAGAGACACCAGTCAGTGTACAGATATCTCCCTGAGAGAGAGAGGGGGCCTGAGAGACACCAGTCAGTGTACAGATATCTCCCTGAGAGAGAGAGAGAGGACTGAGAGACACCAGTCAGTGTACAGATATCTCCCTGAGAGAGAGAGAGGGGGGACTGAGAGACACCAGTCAGTGTACAGATATCTCCCTGAGAGAGAGAGGGGGCCTGAGAGACACCAGTCAGTGTACAGATATCTCCCTGAGAGAGAGAGAGGGGACTGAGAGACACCAGTAAGTGTACAGATATCTCCCTGAGAGAGAGAGGGGACTGAGAGACACCAGTCAGTGTACAGATATCTCCCTGAGAGAGAGAGAGGGGACTGAGAGACACCAGTCAGTGTACAGATATCTCCCTGAGAGAGAGGGGACTGAGAGACATCAGTCAATGTACAGATATCTCCCTGAGAGAGAGAGGGGACTGAGAGACACCAGGTCAGTGTACAGATATCTCCCTGAGAGAGAGAGAGGGGACTGAGAGACATCAGTCAATGTACAGATATCTCCCTGAGAGAGAGAGGGGACTGAGAGACACCAGGTCAGTGTACAGATATCTCCCTGAGAGAGAGAGAGGGGACTGAGAGACACCAGTCAGTGTACAGATATCTCCCTGAGAGAGAGAGAGGGGACTGAGAGACAACAGTCAGTGTACAGATATCTCCCTGAGAGAGAGGGGACTGAGAGACACCAGTCAGTGTACAGATATCTCCCTGAGAGAGAGAGAGGGGACTGAGAGACACCAGTCATTGTACAGATATCTCCCTGAGAGAGAGGGGACTGAGAGACACCAGTCAGTGTACAGATATCTCCCTGAGAGAGAGAGAGGGGACTGAGAGACACCAGTCAGTGTACAGATATCTCCCTGAGAGAGAGAGGGGACTGAGAGACACCAGTCAGTGTACAGATATCTCCCTGAGAGAAAGAGAGAGGGGGGACTGAGAGACACCAGTCAGTGTACAGATATCTCCCTGAGAGAGAGGGGGGACTGAGAGACACCAGTCATTGGACAGATATCTCCCTGAGAGAGAGAGAGGGGACTGAGAGACACCAGTCAGTGTACAGATATCTCCCTGAGAGAGAGCGGGGACTGAGAGACACCAGTCAGTGTACAGATATCTCCCTGAGAGAGAGGGGGGACTGAGAGACACCAGTCATTGGACAGATATCTCCCTGACAGAGAGAGGGGACTGAGAGACACCAGTCAGTGTACAGATATCTCCCTGAGAGAGAGCGAGGGGCTGAGAGACACCAGTCAGTGTACAGATATCTCCCTGAGAGAGAGAGAGGGGAACTGAGAGACACCAGTCAGTGTACAGATATCTCCCTGAGAGAGAGAGAGGGGACTGAGAGACACCAGTCAGTGTACAGATATCTCCCTGAGAGAGAGAGAGGGGACTGAGAGACACCAGTCAGTGTACAGATATCTCCCTGAGAGAGAGGGGGACTGAGAGACACCAGTCAGTGTACAGATATCTCCCTGAGAGAGAGAGGGGGACTGAGAGACACCAGTCAGTGTACAGATATCTCCCTGAGAGAGAGAGGGGACTGAGAGACACCAGTCAGTGTACAGATATCTCCCTGAGAGAGAGAGGGGACTGAGAGACACCAGTCAGTGTACAGATATCTCCCTGAGAGAGAGAGGGGACTGAGAGACACCAGTCAGTGTACAGATATCTCCCTGAGAGAGAGAGGGGACTGAGAGACACCAGTCAGTGTACAGATATCTCCCTGAGAGAGAGAGGGGACTGAGAGACACCAGTCAGTGTACAGATATCTCCCTGAGAGAGAGGGGACTGAGAGACACCAGTCAGTGTACAGATATCTCCCTGAGAGAGAGAGAGGGGGGACTGAGAGACACCAGTCAGTGTACAGATATCTCCCTGAGAGAGAGAGAGGGGACTGAGAGACACCAGTCAGTGTACAGATATCTCCCTGAGAGAGAGAGAGAGGGGACTGAGAGACACCAGTCAGTGTACAGATATCTCCCTGAGAGAGGGGGACTGAGAGACACCAGTCAGTGTACAGATATCTCCCTGAGAGAGAGAGAGGGGACTGAGAGACACCAGTCAGTGTACAGATATCTCCCTGAGAGAGGGGACTGAGAGACACCAGTCAGTGTACAGATATCTCCCTGAGAGAGGGGGACTGAGAGACCCCAGTCAGTGTACAGATATCTCCCTGAGAGAGGGGACTGAGAGACACCAGTCAGTGTACAGATATCTCCCTGAGAGAGAGAGGGGACTGAGAGACACCAGTCAGTGTACAGATATCTCCCTGAGAGAGAGAGGGGACTGAGAGACACCAGTCAGTGTACAGATATCTCCCTGAGAGAGAGGGGGGACTGAGAGACACCCGTCAGTGTACAGATATCTCCCTGAGAGAGAGGGGGGACTGAGAGACACCAGTCAGTGGACAGATATCTCCCTGAGAGAGAGAGGGGACTGAGAGACACCAGTCAGTGTACAGATATCTCCCTGAGAGAGAGAGAGGGGACTGAGAGACACCAGTCAGTGTACAGATATCTCCCTGATAGAGAGCGGGGACTGAGAGACACCAGTCAGTGTACAGATAACTCCCTGAGAGAGAGGGGGGACTGAGAGACACCAGTCATTGGACAGATATCTCCCTGAGAGAGAGAGAGGGGACTGAGAGACACCAGTCAGTGTACAGATATCTCCCTGAGAGAGAGAGAGGGGACTGAGAGACCCCAGTCCGTGTACAGATATCTCCCTGAGAGAGAGAGGGGACTGAGAGACCCCAGTCAGTGTCCAGATATCTCCCTGAGAGAGAGAGAGGGGACTGAGAGACCCCAGTCAGTGTACCGATATCTCCATGAGAGAGAGAGAGAGGGGACTGAGAGACACCAGTCAGTGTACAGATATCTCCCTGAGAGAGAGAGAGGGGACTGAGAGACACCAGTCAGTGTACAGATATCTCCCTGAGAGAGAGAGCGGGGACTGAGAGACACCAGTCAGTGTACAGATATCTCCCTGAGAGAGAGGGGGTACTGAGAGACACCAGTCAGTGTACAGATATCTCCCTGAGAGAGAGGGGACTGAGAGACACCAGTCAGTGTACAGATATCTCCCTGAGAGAGAGAGGGGACTGAGAGACACCAGTCAGTGTACAGATATCTCCCTGAGAGAGAGAGAGGGGACTGTGAGACACCAGTCAGTGTACAGATATCTCCCTGAGAGAGAGAGAGGGGACTGTGAGACACCAGTCAGTGTACAGATATCTCCCTGAGAGAGAGAGAGGGGACTGAGAGACACCAGTCAGTGTACAGATATCTCCCTGAGAGAGAGAGGGGACTGAGAGACACCAGTCAGTGTACAGATATCTCCCTGAGAGAGAGAGGGGACTGAGAGACACCAGTCAGTGTACAGATATCTCCCTGAGAGAGAGAGAGGGGACTGAGAGACACCAGTCAGTGTACAGATATCTCCCTGAGAGAGAGAGGGGACTGAGAGACACCAGTCAGTGTACAGATATCTCCCTGAGAGAGAGAGGGGACTGAGAGACACCAGTCAGTGTACAGATATCTCCCTGAGAGAGAGAGAGGGGACTGAGAGACACCAGTCAGTGTACAGATATCTCCCTGAGAGAGAGAGGGGGGACTGAGAGACACCAGTCAGTGTACAGATATCTGCCTGAGAGAGAGAGGGGACTGAGAGACACCAGTCAGTGTACAGATATCTCCCTGAGAGAGAGGGGACTGAGAGACACCAGTCAGTGTACAGATATCTCCCTGAGAGAGAGGGGACTGAGAGACACCAGTCAGTGTACAGATATCTCCCTGAGAGAGAGAGAGGGGACTGAGAGACACCAGTCAGTGTACAGATATCTCCCTGAGAGAGAGAGGGGACTGAGAGACACCAGTCAGTGTTCAGATTTCTCCCTGAGAGAAGGGGAATGAGAGACACCAGTCAGTGTACAGATATCTCCCTGAGAGAGAGAGAGGGGGACTGAGAGACACCAGTCAGTGTACAGATATCTCCCTGAGAGAGAGAGAGGGGACTGAGAGACACCAGTCAGTGTACAGATATCTCCCTGAGAGAGAGAGAGGGGGGACTGAGAGACACCAGTCAGTGTACAGATATCTCCCTGAGAGAGAGAGAGGGGACTGAGAGACACCAGTCAGTGTACAGATATCTCCCTGAGAGAGAGCGGGGACTGAGAGACACCAGTCAGTGTACAGATATCTCCCTGAGAGAGAGGGGGTACTGAGAGACACCAGTCAGTGTACAGATATCTCCCTGAGAGAGAGGGGACTGAGAGACACCAGTCAGTGTACAGATATCTCCCTGAGAGAGAGAGGGGACTGAGCGACACCAGTCAGTGTACAGATATCTCCCTGAGAGAGAGAGAGGGGACTGTGAGACACCAGTC
The DNA here is from genome assembly GCF_047496795.1 of Chiloscyllium punctatum. Taxonomy (NCBI): domain Eukaryota; kingdom Metazoa; phylum Chordata; class Chondrichthyes; order Orectolobiformes; family Hemiscylliidae; genus Chiloscyllium; species Chiloscyllium punctatum. The sequence continues at coordinate 45,078 of NW_027310585.1, forward strand.
AGTGTACAGATATCTCCCTGAGAGAGAGAGAGGGGACTGTGAGACACCAGTCAGTGTACAGATATCTCCCTGAGAGAGAGAGAGGGGACTGAGAGACACCAGTCAGTGTACAGATATCTCCCTGAGAGAGAGAGGGGACTGAGAGACACCAGTCAGTGTACAGATATCTCCCTGAGAGAGAGAGGGGACTGAGAGACACCAGTCAGTGTACAGATATCTCCCTGAGAGAGAGAGAGGGGACTGAGAGACACCAGTCAGTGTACAGATATCTCCCTGAGAGAGAGAGGGGACTGAGAGACACCAGTCAGTGTACAGATATCTCCCTGAGAGAGAGAGGGGACTGAGAGACACCAGTCAGTGTACAGATATCTCCCTGAGAGAGAGAGAGGGGACTGAGAGACACCAGTCAGTGTACAGATATCTCCCTGAGAGAGAGAGGGGGGACTGAGAGACACCAGTCAGTGTACAGATATCTGCCTGAGAGAGAGAGGGGACTGAGAGACACCAGTCAGTGTACAGATATCTCCCTGAGAGAGAGGGGACTGAGAGACACCAGTCAGTGTACAGATATCTCCCTGAGAGAGAGGGGACTGAGAGACACCAGTCAGTGTACAGATATCTCCCTGAGAGAGAGAGAGGGGACTGAGAGACACCAGTCAGTGTACAGATATCTCCCTGAGAGAGAGAGGGGACTGAGAGACACCAGTCAGTGTTCAGATTTCTCCCTGAGAGAGGGGGGACTGAGAGACACCAGTCAGTGTACAGATATCTCCCTGAGAGAGAGGGGACTGAGAGACACCAGTCAGTGTACAGATATCTCCCTGATAGAGAGAGGGGACTGAGAGACACCAGTCAGTGTACAGATATCTCCCTGAGAGAGAGAGGGGACTGAGAGACACCAGTCAGTGTACAGATATCTCCCTGAGAGAGAGAGGGGACTGAGAGACACCAGTCAGTGTACAGATATCTCCCTGAGAGAGAGAGGGGACTGAGAGACACCAGTCAGTGTACAGATATCTCCCTGAGAGAGAGAGAGGGGACTGAGAGACACCAGTCAGTGTACAGATATCTCCCTGAGAGAGAGAGAGGGGACTCAGAGACACCAGTCAGTGTACAGATATCTCCCTGAGAGAGAGAGGGGGGACTGCGAGACACCAGTCAGTGTACAGATATCTCCCTGAGAGAGAGAGAGGGGACTGAGAGACACCAGTCAGTGTACAGATATCTCCCTGAGAGAGAGAGAGGGGACTGAGAGACACCAGTCAGTGTACAGATATCTCCCTGAGAGAGAGAGAGAGGGGACTGAGAGACCCCAGTCAGTGTACAGATATCTCCCTGAGAGAGTGGGGGGTCTGAGAGACACCAGTCAGTGTACAGATATCTCCCTGAGAGAGAGAGAGAGGACTGAGAGACTCCAGTCAGTGTACAGATATCTCCCTGAGAGAGAGATAGGGGGGGACTGAGAGACACCAGTCAGTGTACAGATATCTCCCTGAGAGAGAGAGGGGACTGAGAGACACCAGTCAGTGTACAGATATCTCCCTGAGAGAGAGAGAGGACTGAGAGACTCCAGTCAGTGTACAGATATCTCCCTGAGAGAGAGAGGGGACTGAGAGACACCAGTCAGTGTACAGATATCTCCCTGAGAGAGAGAGGGGACTGAGAGACACCAGTCAGTGTACAGATATCTCCCTGAGAGAGAGGGGACTGAGAGACACCAGTGAGTGGACAGGTATCTCCCTGAGAGAGAGAGAGGGGGGGACTGAGAGACACCAGTTAGTGGACAGATATCTCCCTGAGAGAGAGAGAGGACTGAGAGACACCAGTCAGTGTACAGATATCTCCCTGAGAGAGAGAGAGAGGGGACTGAGAGACACCAGTCAGTGTACAGATATCTCCCTGAGAGAGAGAGGGGACTGAGAGACACCAGTCAGTGTACAGATATCTCCCTGAGAGAGAGGGGACTGAGAGACACCAGTCAGTGTACAGATATCTCCCTGAGAGAGAGGGGACTGAGAGACACCAGTCAGTGTACAGATATCTCCCTGAGAGAGAGGGGACTGAGAGACACCAGTCAGTGTACAGATATCTCCCTGAGAGAGGGGACTGAGAGACACCAGTCAGTGTGCAGATATCTCCCTGAGAGAGAGAGAGGGGGGACTGGGAGACACCAGTCAGTGTACAGATATCTCCCTGAGAGAGAGAGAGAGGGGGGACTGGGAGACACCAGTCAGTGTACAGATATCTCCCTGAGAGAGAGAGGGGACTGAGAGACACCAGTCAGTGTACAGATATCTCGCTGAGAGAGAGGGGGGACTGAGAGACACCAGTCAGTGTACAGATATCTCCCTGAGAGAGAGGGGGGACTGAGAGACACCAGTCAGTGTACAGATATCTCCCTGAGAGAGAGGGGACTGAGAGACACCAGTCAGTGTACAGATATCTCCCTGAGAGAGGGAGAGGGGACTGAGAGACACCAGTCAGTGTACAGATATCTCCCTGAGAGAGGGAGAGGGGACTGAGAGACACCAGTCAGTGTACAGATATCTCCCTGAGAGAGAGAGAGAGGGGACTGAGAGACACCAGTCAGTGTACAGATATCTCCCTGAGAGAGAGAGAGGGGACTGAGAGACACCAGTCAGTGTACAGATATCTCCCTGAGAGAGAGAGAGGGGACTGAGAGACACCAGTCAGTGTACAGATATCTCCCTGAGAGAGAGAGAGAGGGGACTGAGAGACACCAGTCAGTGTACAGATATCTCCCTGAGAGAGAGGGGACTGAGAGACACCAGTCAGTGTACAGATATCTCCCTGAGAGAGAGGGGACTGAGAGACACCAGTCAGTGTACAGATATCTCCCTGAGAGAGAGGGGACTGAGAGACACCAGTCAGTGTACAGATATCTCCCTGAGAGAGAGGGGACTGAGAGACACCAGTCAGTGTACAGATATCTCCCTGAGAGAGAGAGAGGGGACTGAGAGACACCAGTCAGTGTACAGATATCTCCCTGAGAGAGAGGGGACTGAGAGACACCAGTCAGTGTACAGATATCTCCCTGAGAGAGAGAGAGGGGACTGAGAGACACCAGTCAGTGTACAGATATCTCCCTGAGAGAGAGAGAGGGGACTGAGAGACACCAGTCAGTGTACAGATATCTCCCTGAGAGAGAGAGAGGGGACTGAGAGACACCAGTCAGTGTACAGATATCTCCCTGAGAGAGAGAGGGGGGACTGAGAGACACCAGTCAGTGTACAGATATCTCCCTGAGAGAGAGAGAGGGGACTGAGAGACACCAGTCAGTGTACAGATATCTCCCTGAGAGAGAGAGAGGGGACTGTGAGACACCAGTCAGTGTACAGATATCTCCCTGAGAGAGAGAGAGAGGGGACTGAGAGACACCAGTCAGTGTACAGATATCTCCCTGAGAGAGAGAGAGGGGACTGAGAGACACCAGTCAGTGTACAGATATCTCCCTGAGAGAGAGGGGGGACTGAGAGACACCAGTCAGTGTACAGATATCTCCCTGAGAGAGAGGGGGGACTGAGAGACACCAGTCAGTGTACAGATATCTCCCTGAGAGAGAGAGAGGGGACTGAGAGACACCAGTCAGTGTACAGATATCTCCCTGAGAGAGAGAGAGGGGACTGAGAGACACCAGTCATTGGACAGATATCTCCCTGAGAGAGAGAGAGGGGACTGAGAGACACCAGTCAGTGTACAGATATCTCCCTGAGAGAGGGGACTGAGAGACACCAGTCAGTGTACAGATATCTCCCTGAGAGAGGGGACTGAGAGACACCAGTCAGTGTACAGATATCTCCCTGAGAGAGAGAGGGGACTGAGAGACACCAGTCAGTGTACAGATATCTCCCTGAGAGAGGGGACTGAGAGACACCAGTCAGTGTACAGATATCTCCCTGAGAGAGAGAGGGGACTGAGAGACACCAGTCATTGTACAGATATCTCCCTGAGAGAGAGAGGGGACTGAGAGACACCAGTCAGTGTACAGATATCTCCCTGAGAGAGAGAGGGGACTGAGAGACACCAGTCAGTGTACAGATATCTCCCTGAGAGAGAGGGGACTGAGAGACACCAGTCAGTGTACAGATATCTCCCTGAGAGAGAGAGAGGGGACTGAGAGACACCAGTCAGTGTACAGATATCTCCCTGAGAGAGAGAGGGGACTGAGAGACACCAGTCATTGTACAGATATCTTCCTGAGAGAGAGAGGGGACTGAGAGACACCAGTCAGTGTACAGATATCTCCCTGAGAGAGAGGGGGGACTGAGAGACACCAGTCAGTGTACAGATATCTCCCTGAGAGAGAGAGGGGACTGAGAGACACCCAGTGTACAGATATCTCCCTGAGAGAGAGGGGGACTGAGAGACACCAGTCAGTGTACAGATATCTCCCTGAGAGAGAGAGGGGACTGAGAGACACCAGTCAGTGTACAGATATCTCCCTGAGAGAGGGGGGGACTGAGAGACACCAGTCAGTGTACAGATATCTCCCTGAGAGAGAGAGAGAGGGGACTGAGAGACAACAGTCAGTGTACAGATATCTCCCTGAGAGAGGGGGGGGGACTGAGAGACACCAGTCAGTGTACAGATATCTCCCTGAGAGAGAGAGAGGGGACTGAGAGACACCAGTCAGTGTACAGATATCTCCCTGAGAGAGAGAGAGGGGACTGAGAGACACCAGTCAGTGTACAGATATCTCCCTGAGGGAGAGAGAGAGAGAGAGGGGACTGAGAGACACCAGTCAGTGTACAGATATCTCGCCGAGAGAGAGGGGACAGAGAGACTCCAGTCAGTGTACAGATATCTCCCCGAGAGAGAGAGAGAGGGGACTGAGAGACACCAGTCAGTGTACAGATATCTCCCTGAGAGAGAGAGAGGGGACTGAGAGACACCAGTCAGTGTACAGATATCTCCCTGAGAGAGAGAGAGGGGACTGAGAGACACCAGTCAGTGTACAGATATCTCCCTGAGAGAGAGAGAGGGGACTGAGAGACACCAGTCAGTGTACAGATATCTCCCTGAGGGAGAGAGAGAGGGGACTGAGAGACCCCAGTCAGTGTACAGATATCTCCCTGAGAGAGAGGGGACTGAGAGACACCAGTCAGTGTACAGATATCTCCCTGAGAGAGAGAGAGGGGACTGAGAGACACCAGTCAGTGTACAGATATCTCCCTGAGGGAGAGAGAGGGGACTGAGAGACACCAGTCAGTGTACAGATATCTCCCTGAGGGAGAGAGAGGGGACTGAGAGACACCAGTCAGTGTACAGATATCTCCCTGAGAGAGAGAGGGGACTGAGAGACCCCAGTCAGTGTACAGATATCTCCCTGAGGGAGAGAGAGGGGACTGAGAGACACCAGTCAGTGTACAGATATCTCCCTGAGAGAGAGAGGGGACTGAGAGACACCAGTCAGTGTACAGATATCTCCCTGAGAGAGAGAGGGGACTGAGAGACACCAGTCAGTGTACAGATATCTCCCTGAGAGAGAGAGAGGGGACTGAGAGACACCAGTCAGTGTACAGATATCTCCCTGAGAGAGAGGGGACTGAGAGACACCAGTCAGTGTACAGATATCTCCCTGAGAGAGAGGGGACTGAGAGACACCAGTCAGTGTACAGATATCTCCCTGAGGGAGAGAGAGGGGACTGAGAGACACCAGTCAGTGTACAGATATCTCCCTGAGGGAGAGAGAGGGGACTGAGAGACACCAGTCAGTGTACAGATATCTCCCTGAGAGAGAGAGGGGACTGAGAGACACCAGTCAGTGTACAGATATCTCCGTGAGAGAGAGAGAGAGGGGACTGAGAGACACCAGTCAGTGTACAGATATCTCCCTGAGAGAGAGGGGACTGAGAGACACCAGTCAGTGTACAGATATCTCCCTGAGAGAGAGAGGGGACTGAGAGACACCAGTCAGTGTACAGATATCTCCCTGAGAGACAGAGAGAGAGAGGGGACTGAGAGACACCAGTCAGTGTACAGATATCTCCCTGAGAGAGAGAGAGAGGGGACTGAGAGACACCAGTCAGTGTACAGATATCTCCCTGAGAGAGAGGGGACTGAGAGACACCAGTCAGTGTACAGATATCTCCCTGAGAGAGAGAGAGGACTGAGAGACACCAGTCAGTGTACAGATATCTCCCTGAGAGAGAGAGAGAGGGGACTGAGAGACACCAGTCAGTGTACAGATATCTCCCTGAGAGAGAGAGAGGGGACTGAGAGACACCAGTCAGTGTACAGATATCTCCCTGAGAGAGAGAGAGGGGACTGAGAGACACCAGTCAGTGTACAGATATCTCCCTGAGAGAGAGAGAGGACTGAGAGACACCAGTCAGTGTACAGATATCTCCCTGAGAGAGAGAGAGGGGGGACTGAGAGACACCAGTCAGTGTACAGATATCTCCCTGAGAGAGAGAGGGGGCCTGAGAGACACCAGTCAGTGTACAGATATCTCCCTGAGAGAGAGAGAGAGGACTGAGAGACACCAGTCAGTGTACAGATATCTCCCTGAGAGAGAGAGAGGGGGGACTGAGAGACACCAGTCAGTGTACAGATATCTCCCTGAGAGAGAGAGGGGGCCTGAGAGACACCAGTCAGTGTACAGATATCTCCCTGAGAGAGAGAGAGGGGACTGAGAGACACCAGTAAGTGTACAGATATCTCCCTGAGAGAGAGAGGGGACTGAGAGACACCAGTCAGTGTACAGATATCTCCCTGAGAGAGAGAGAGGACTGAGAGACACCAGTCAGTGTACAGATATCTCCCTGAGAGAGAGAGAGGGGACTGAGAGACACCAGTCAGTGTACAGATATCTCCCTGAGAGAGAGAGAGGGGACTGAGAGACACCAGTCAGTGTACAGATATCTCCCTGAGAGAGAGGGGACTGAGAGACATCAGTCAATGTACAGATATCTCCCGGAGAGAGAGAGGACTGAGAGACACCAGTCAGTGTACAGATATCTCCCTGAGAGAGAGAGGGGACTGAGAGACACCAGGTCAGTGTACAGATATCTCCCTGAGAGAGAGAGAGGGGACTGAGAGACACCAGTCAGTGTACAGATATCTCCCTGAGAGAGAGAGAGGGGACTGAGAGACAACAGTCAGTGTACAGATATCTCCCTGAGAGAGAGGGGACTGAGAGACACCAGTCAGTGTACAGATATCTCCCTGAGAGAGAGAGAGGGGACTGAGAGACACCAGTCATTGTACAGATATCTCCCTGAGAGAGAGGGGACTGAGAGACACCAGTCAGTGTACAGATATCTCCCTGAGAGAGAGAGAGGGGACTGAGAGACACCAGTCAGTGTACAGATATCTCCCTGAGAGAGAGAGGGGACTGAGAGACACCAGTCAGTGTACAGATATCTCCCTGAGAGAAAGAGAGAGGGGGGACTGAGAGACACCAGTCAGTGTACAGATATCTCCCTGAGAGAGAGGGGGGACTGAGAGACACCAGTCATTGGACAGATATCTCCCTGAGAGAGAGAGAGGGGACTGAGAGACACCAGTCAGTGTACAGATATCTCCCTGAGAGAGAGCGGGGACTGAGAGACACCAGTCAGTGTACAGATATCTCCCTGAGAGAGAGGGGGGGACTGAGAGACACCAGTCATTGGACAGATATCTCCCTGACAGAGAGAGGGGACTGAGAGACACCAGTCAGTGTACAGATATCTCCCTGAGAGAGAGCGAGGGGACTGAGAGACACCAGTCAGTGTACAGATATCTCCCTGAGAGAGAGAGAGGGGGAACTGAGAGACACCAGTCAGTGTACAGATATCTCCCTGAGAGAGAGAGAGGGGACTGAGAGACACCAGTCAGTGTACAGATATCTCCCTGAAAGAGAGAGAGAGGGGACTGAGAGACACCAGTCAGTGTACAGATATCTCCCTGAGAGAGGGGACTGAGAGACACCAGTCAGTGTACAGATATCTCCCTGAGAGAGAGAGCGGGGACTGAGAGACACCAGTCAGTGTACAGATATCTCCCTGAGAGAGAGGGGACTGAGAGACACCAGTCAGTGTACAGATATCTCCCTGAGAGAGAGAGGGGACTGAGAGACACCAGTCAGTGTACAGATATCTCCCTGAGAGAGAGAGGGGACTGAGAGACACCAGTCAGTGTACAGATATCTCCCTGAGAGAGAGAGGGGACTGAGAGACACCAGTCAGTGTACAGATATCTCCCTGAGAGAGAGGGGACTGAGAGACACCAGTCAGTGTACAGATATCTCCCTGAGAGAGAGGGGACTGAGAGACACCAGTCAGTGTACAGATATCTCCCTGAGAGAGAGAGAGGGGGGACTGAGAGACACCAGTCAGTGTACAGATATCTCCCTGAGAGAGAGAGAGGGGACTGAGAGACACCAGTCAGTGTACAGATATCTCCCTGAGAGAGAGAGAGAGGGGACTGAGAGACACCAGTCAGTGTACAGATATCTCCCTGAGAGAGGGGACTGAGAGACACCAGTCAGTGTACAGATATCTCCCTGAGAGAGAGAGAGAGGGGACTGAGAGACACCAGTCAGTGTACAGATATCTCCCTGAGAGAGGGGACTGAGAGACACCAGTCAGTGTACAGATATCTCCCTGAGAGAGGGGACTGAGAGACCCCAGTCAGTGTACAGATATCTCCCTGAGAGAGGGGACTGAGAGACACCAGTCAGTGTACAGATATCTCCCTGAGAGAGAGAGGGGACTGAGAGACACCAGTCAGTGTACAGATATCTCCCTGAGAGAGAGAGGGGACTGAGAGACACCAGTCAGTGTACAGATATCTCCCTGAGAGAGAGGGGGGACTGAGAGACACCCGTCAGTGTACAGATATCTCCCTGAGAGAGAGGGGGGACTGAGAGACACCAGTCAGTGGACAGATATCTCCCTGAGAGAGAGAGGGGACTGAGAGACACCAGTCAGTGTACAGATATCTCCCTGAGAGAGAGAGAGGGGACTGAGAGACACCAGTCAGTGTACAGATATCTCCCTGATAGAGAGCGGGGACTGAGAGACACCAGTCAGTGTACAGATAACTCCCTGAGAGAGAGGGGGGGACTGAGAGACACCAGTCATTGGACAGATATCTCCCTGAGAGAGAGAGAGGGGGACTGAGAGACACCAGTCAGTGTACAGATATCTCCCTGAGAGAGAGAGGGGACTGAGAGACCCCAGTCAGTGTACAGATATCTCCCTGAGAGAGAGAGGGGACTGAGAGACCCCAGTCAGTGTCCAGATATCTCCCTGAGAGAGAGAGAGGGGACTGAGAGACCCCAGTCAGTGTACCGATATCTCCATGAGAGAGAGAGAGAGGGGACTGAGAGACACCAGTCAGTGTACAGATATCTCCCTGAGAGAGAGAGAGGGGACTGAGAGACACCAGTCAGTGTACAGATATCTCCCTGAGAGAGAGCGGGGACTGAGAGACACCAGTCAGTGTACAGATATCTCCCTGAGAGAGAGGGGGTACTGAGAGACACCAGTCAGTGTACAGATATCTCCCTGAGAGAGAGGGGACTGAGAGACACCAGTCAGTGTACAGATATCTCCCTGAGAGAGAGAGGGGACTGAGAGACACCAGTCAGTGTACAGATATCTCCCTGAGAGAGAGAGAGAGGGGACTGAGAGACCCCAGTCAGTGTACAGATATCTCCCTGAGAGAGAGAGAGGGGACTGTGAGACACCAGTCAGTGTACAGATATCTCCCTGAGAGAGAGAGAGGGGACTGAGAGACACCAGTCAGTGTACAGATATCTCCCTGAGAGAGAGAGGGGACTGAGAGACACCAGTCAGTGTACAGATATCTCCCTGAGAGAGAGAGGGGACTGAGAGACACCAGTCAGTGTACAGATATCTCCCTGAGAGAGAGAGAGGGGACTGAGAGACACCAGTCAGTGTACAGATATCTCCCTGAGAGAGAGAGGGGACTGAGAGGACACCAGTCAGTGTACAGATATCTCCCTGAGAGAGAGAGGGGACTGAGAGACACCAGTCAGTGTACAGATATCTCCCTGAGAGAGAGAGAGGGGACTGAGAGACACCAGTCAGTGTACAGATATCTCCCTGAGAGAGAGAGGGGGGGACTGAGAGACACCAGTCAGTGTACAGATATCTGCCTGAGAGAGAGAGGGGACTGAGAGACACAGTCAGTGTACAGATATCTCCCTGAGAGAGAGGGGACTGAGAGACACCAGTCAGTGTACAGATATCTCCCTGAGAGAGAGGGGACTGAGAGACACCAGTCAGTGTACAGATATCTCCCTGAGAGAGAGAGAGGGGACTGAGAGACACCAGTCAGTGTACAGATATCTCCCTGAGAGAGAGAGGGGGACAGAGAGACACCAGTCAGTGTTCAGATTTCTCCCTGAGAGAGGGGGGACTGAGAGACACCAGTCAGTGTACAGATATCTCCCTGAGAGAGAGGGGACTGAGAGACACCAGTCAGTGTACAGATATCTCCCTGATAGAGAGAGGGGACTGAGAGACACCAGTCAGTGTACAGATATCTCCCTGAGAGAGAGAGGGGACTGAGAGACACCAGTCAGTGTACAGATATCTCCCTGAGAGAGAGAGGGGACTGAGAGACACCAGTCAGTGTACAGATATCTCCCTGAGAGAGAGAGGGGACTGAGAGACACCAGTCAGTGTACAGATATCTCCCTGAGAGAGAGAGAGGGGACTGAGAGACACCAGTCAGTGTACAGATATCTCCCTGAGAGAGAGAGAGGGGACTCAGAGACACCAGTCAGTGTACAGATATCTCCCTGAGAGAGAGAGGGGGGACTGCGAGACACCAGTCAGTGTACAGATATCTCCCTGAGAGAGAGAGAGGGGACTGAGAGACACCAGTCAGTGTACAGATATCTCCCTGAGAGAGAGAGAGGGGACTGAGAGACACCAGTCAGTGTACAGATATCTCCCTGAGAGAGAGAGAGAGGGGACTGAGAGACCCCAGTCAGTGTACAGATATCTCCCTGAGAGAGTGGGGGGTCTGAGAGACACCAGTCAGTGTACAGATATCTCCCTGAGAGAGAGAGAGAGGACTGAGAGGACTCCAGTCAGTGTACAGATATCTCCCTGAGAGAGAGAGAGGGGGGGACTGAGAGACACCAGTCAGTGTACAGATATCTCCCTGAGAGAGAGAGGGGACTGAGAGACACCAGTCAGTGTACAGATATCTCCCTGAGAGAGAGAGAGGACTGAGAGACTCCAGTCAGTGTACAGATATCTCCCTGAGAGAGAGAGGGGACTGAGAGACACCAGTCAGTGTACAGATATCTCCCTGAGAGAGAGAGGGGACTGAGAGACACCAGTCAGTGTACAGATATCTCCCTGAGAGAGAGGGGACTGAGAGACACCAGTGAGTGGACAGATATCTCCCTGAGAGAGAGAGAGGGGGGGACTGAGAGACCACCAGTTAGTGGACAGATATCTCCCTGAGAGAGAGAGAGGACTGAGAGACACCAGTCAGTGTACAGATATCTCCCTGAGAGAGAGAGAGAGGGGGACTGAGAGACACCAGTCAGTGTACAGATATCTCCCTGAGAGAGAGAGGGGACTGAGAGACACCAGTCAGTGTACAGATATCTCCCTGAGAGAGAGGGGACTGAGAGACACCAGTCAGTGTACAGATATCTCCCTGAGAGAGAGGGGACTGAGAGACACCAGTCAGTGTACAGATATCTCCCTGAGAGAGAGGGGACTGAGAGACACCAGTCAGTGTACAGATATCTCCCTGAGAGAGAGAGAGGGGACTGAGAGACACCAGTCAGTGTACAGATATCTCCCTGAGAGAGGGGACTGAGAGACACCAGTCAGTGTGCAGATATCTCCCTGAGAGAGAGAGAGGGGGGGACTGGGAGACACCAGTCAGTGTACAGATATCTCCCTGAGAGAGAGAGAGGGGGGACTGGGAGACACCAGTCAGTGTACAGATATCTCCCTGAGAGAGAGAGGGGACTGAGAGACACCAGTCAGTGTACAGATATCTCGCTGAGAGAGAGGGGGGACTGAGAGACACCAGTCAGTGTACAGATATCTCCCTGAGAGAGAGGGGGGACTGAGAGACACCAGTCAGTGTACAGATATCTCCCTGAGAGAGAGGGGACTGAGAGACACCAGTCAGTGTACAGATATCTCCCTGAGAGAGAGAGAGGGGACTGAGAGACACCAGTCAGTGTATAGATATCTCCCTGAGAGAGAGGGGACTGAGAGACTCCAGTCAGTGTACAGATATCTCCCTGAGAGAGAGGGGACTGAGAGACTCCAGTCAGTGTACAGATATCTCCCTGAGAGAGAGGGGACTGAGAGACTCCAGTCAGTGTACAGATATCTCCCTGAGAGAGAGGGGACTGAGAGACACCAGTCAGTGTACAGATATCTCCCTGAGAGAGAGGGGACTGAGAGACTCCAGTCAGTGTACAGATATCTCCCTGAGAGAGAGAGGGGACTGAGAGACACCAGTCAGTGTACAGATATCTCCCTGAGAGAGAGGGGACTGAGAGACACCAGTCAGTGTACAGATATCTCCCTGAGAGAGAGAGGGGACTGAGAGACACCAGTCAGTGTACAGATATCTCCCTGAGAGAGAGAGGGGACTGAGAGACACCAGTCAGTGTACAGATATCTCCCTGAGAGAGAGAGAGGGGACTGAGAGACACCAGTCAGTGTACAGATATCTCCCTGAGAGAGAGAGGACTGAGAGACACCAGTCAGTGTACAGATATCTCCCTGAGAGAGAGAGGGGACTGAGAGACACCAGTCAGTGTACAGATATCTCCCTGAGAGAGAGGGGACTGAGAGACACCAGTCAGTGTACAGATATCTCCCTGAGAGAGAGGGGGACTGAGAGACACCAGTCAGTGTACAGATATCTCCCGGAGAGAGAGAGGGGACTGAGAGACTCCAGTCAGTGTACAGATATCTCCCTGAGAGAGAGAGAGGGGACTGAGAGACACCAGTCAGTGTACAGATATCTCCCTGAGAGAGAGAGAGGGGACTGAGAGACACCAGTCAGTGTACAGATATCTCCCCTGAGAGAGGGGACTGAGAGACACCAGTCAGTGTACAGATATCTCCCTGAGAGAGAGAGAGGGGGGACTGAGAGACACCAGTCAGTGTACAGATATCTCCCTGAGAGAGAGAGAGGGGGGGACTGAGAGACACCAGTCAGTGTACAGATATCTCCCTGAGAGAGAGAGAGGGGGGGACTGAGAGACACCAGTCAGTGTACAGATATCTCCCTGAGAGAGAGAGGGGGGACTGAGAGACACCAGTCAGTGTACAGATATCTCCCTGAGAGAGAGAGGGGGACTGAGAGACACCAGTCAGTGTACAGATATCTCCCCGTCCTCTCTCCCCCTCTCCTGTCGAAGGTCTGATCCTTACCGAGGCCAACACCAAGTAGAAGGAAACAGGCGATGACCACCTTCCTGTTCTTCAGTATGAGGGGGTGTCTGGTCCAGCTGTGAGGCAGAGAGCAGACGTTAACCCCATTTCCCTCAGTGTCAATAGACAATGGACAATAGATGCAGGAGGAGGCCATTCAGCCCTTCGAGCCCCACTCAGTGAGCTGTTTCTCTCCAGGGACGAGCCCTGCCTTCAGGCCCCCCTCCCCCAACCCCACACCCCACACAATCCAACCCCCAACCCCACACCCCACGCAAACCCACCCCCAACCCCACACCCCGCGCAAACCCACCCCCAACGCCACACCCCGCGCAAACCCACCCCCAACCCCACACCCCACGCAAACCCACCCCCAACCCCACACCCCACGCAAACCCACCCCCAACCCCACACCCCGCGCAAACCCACCCCCAACCCCACACCCCACGCAAACCCACCCCCAACCCCACACCCCGCGCAAACCCCACCCCCAACCCCACACCCCGCGCAAACCCACCCCCAACCCCACACCCCACGCAAACCCACCCCCAACCCCACACCCCGCGCAAACCCCACCCCCAACCCCACACCCCACGCAAACCCACCCCCAACCCCACACCCCGCGCAAACCCACCCCCAACCCCCACACCCCACGCAAAACCCACCCCCCAACCCCACACCCCACACAATCCCACCACCAACCCCACACCCCACGCAAACCCACCCCCAACCCCACACCCCGCGCAAACCCACCCCCCAACCCCACACCCCGCGCAAACCCACCCCCAACCCCACACCCCACGCAAACCCACCCCCAACCCCACACCCCGCGCAAACCCACCCCCAACCCCACACCCCCGCGCAAACCCACCCCCAACCCCACACCCCACGCAAACCCACCCCCAACCCCACCACCCCACGCAATCCCACCCCCAACCCCACACCCCGCGCAAACCCACCCCCAACGCCACACCCCGCGCAAACCCACCCCCAACCCCACACCCCGCGCAAACCCACCCCCAACCCCACACCCCGCGCAAACCCACCCCCAACCCCACACCCCACGCAAACCCACCCCCAACCCCACACCCCGCGCAATCCCACCCCCAACCCCACAGCCCACGCAAACGCACCCCGCACAATCCCTCCCCCAACCCCCACACCCCGCGCAAACCTACCACGCGCAAACCCCACCCTGTGCAAACCCACCCCGCGCAAAACGACCCCGGGCAAACCACACCCGCGCAAACCCACCCCATGCAAACCTACTCACGCAAACCCACTCAGCGCATACCCACCCTGGCAAACCCACCACATGCAAACCAACCCTGCGCAAACCCACCCCGTGCAAAACGACCCCGGGCAAACCACACCCGCGCAAACCCACCCCGTGCAAACCCACTCACGCAAACCCACCCAGCGCATACCCACCCTGGGCAAACCCACCACAACGCAAACCCACCCTGCGCAAACCCACCCTGCGCAAAACCACCCCGGGCAAACCACACCCCGCGCAAACCCACACCGTGCAAAACCCACCCCACGCAAACCCACCCAGCGGCATACCCACCCCCGCACAAACCACACCCACGCAAACCCACCCCATGCAAACCCACCCCGTGCAAACGCACCCCGCGCAAAACCACCCCGGGCAAACCACACTCGCGCAAACCCACCCCGTGCAAACCCACCCCGCGCAAAACCACCCCGCGCAAAACCACCCCGGGCAAACCACACTTGCGCAAACCCACCCCGTGCAAACCCACCCCGCGCAAAACCACCCCGGGCAAACCACACTCGCGCAAACCCACCCTGCGCAAATCCACCCTGCGCAAACCCACCCCCACGCAAAACCACCCTGGGCAAACCACACCCGGGCAAACCCACCCTGTGCAAACACACCCCCGCGCAAACTCACCCTGGGCAAACCACACCCGCACAAACCCACCCCGGGCAAACCACACCCGCACAAACCCTCCCCGCGCAAACCCCACCCTGCGCAAACCCACCCCACGCAAACCCACCCTGGGCAAACCACACCCGCACAAACCCGCCCCGCGCAAACCCACGCTGCGCAAACCCACCCCGCGCTAACCCACCCCACACAAACCCACCCCGCGCAAACCCACCCCGCGCAAACCCACCCTGTGCAAACCCACCCCGCGCAAACCCCACCCCACGCAAACCCACCCCGCACAAACCCACCCCACACAAACCCACCCCACACAAACCCACCCCGCGCAAACCCACTCCGCGCTAACCCACCCCGCGCTAACCCACCCCGCACAAACCCACCCACACAAACCCACCCCGCGCTAACTCACCCCGCACAAACCCACCCACACAAACCCACCCCGCGCTAACCCACCCCGCGCAAACCCACCCCACGCAAACCCACGCTGCGCAAACCCACCACCAACCCCCACACCCCGCACAAACCCAACCTCAACCCTACACCCCTCGCAAACCCACCACGCGCAATCCCAGCCTCAACCCCCACACCCCCACGCAAACCCAGCCCATGCAAACTTACCCCGCGCGATCCCACCCTCAACCCCACAGCCCGCGCAAATCCACCCCGTGAATCCCACCCTCAACCCCACACCCCGCGCTAACCCAGCCCGTGCAATCCCACCCTCAACCCCACACCCCGCCCAAACCCACCCAGTGCAAACCCACCCCACGCAATCCCACCCCGGGCAAACCCACTCTACGCAAACCCACCCCGCGCAAACCCACCCTACGCAAAACCCACCCCGCGCAAACCCCACCCCGCGCAAAACCCACCCTACGCAAACCCACCCCACGTAAACCCACCTTGTGCAAACCCACCCCGCGCAAACCCACCCCACGTCAACCCACCCTGCGCAAACCCACCCCGCGCAAACCCACCCTGCGCACATCCACCTCGCACAAACCACACCCGTGCAAACCCACCCTACGCAAAACCCACCCCGCGCAAACCCACCCCGCGCAAAAACCACCCTACGCAAACCCACCACGCGCAAAACCCACCCCGCGCAAACCACCCTGCGCAAACCCACCCAGCGCAAACCCTCCCCGGGCAAACCCACCCCGTGCAAACCCACCCCGTGCAAACCACACTCGCGCAAACCCACCCTGTGCAAACCACACCCACGCAAACCCACCCTGCGCAAACCCACCCCACGCAAACCCATTCTGGGCAAACTACACCCGCGCAAACCCCACCCCGCGCAAAACCCACCCTGCGGAAACCACACCTGCGCAAACCCCACCCCGCACATGGGTATGGGTCTGGGTGGTATACGCTTCGGTGGGTCAGTGTGGACTTGTTGGGCCGAAGGGCCTGTTTCCACACAGTAAAGTAATCTAATCTAATCTACAAACCCACACCGCGCAAACCCACAATGCGCAAACCCACCCTGCGCAAACCCACCCCGCGCAAACCCACCACGCGCAAACCCACCCTGCGCAAACCCACCCTGCGCAAACCCACCCTGCGCACACCCACCCTGCGCAAACCCACCCCATGCAAACCCACCCCGCGCAAACCCACACCACGCAAACCCACCCTGCGCAAACCCACCACGCGCAAACCCACCTTGCGCGCAGCCACCTCATGCAAACCCACCCCGCGCATACCCACCCCACGCAAACCCACCCTGCGCAAACCACACCCGCACAAACCCACCCCGCGCAAACCCACCCCGCGCAAACCCACCACGCGCAAACCCACCCCGCGCAAACCCACCCCCGCGCAAACCCACCCCGCGCAAACCCACCACGCGCAAACCCACACCGCGCAAAACCCACCCCGCGCAAACCCACCCCGCACAAACCACACCCGCACAAACCCACCCCGCGCAAACCCACCACGCGCAAACCCACCCCGCGCAAACTCACCCCGTGTAAACCCCACCCCGCGCAAACCACACCTGCACAAACCCACCCCGGGCACTGGGGTCAGGAGCGGGGAGGAGTGAGGGGTCAGGTATGGGCGGTGGGTGTGAGGCAGAGGGAGGGTCAAGGGGGGGGGGGGTCGCGGATCAGGGTGCAGCAACACCCGGTCAGTACGGCAACGGGAGCAATGGTGGGGTGGGGGATGTTTGGGGGAGGGGCAGTGTGGGGGGGAGGGTGGATTGGGCTGGGAGGGGCTGCAGTTCCAGGACCCACAGACATGAGGCGGGTGGGGGGGGGGGGGGTTGTTCAGGGTCAGGGGTGAAGGGTC
>NW_027310586.1:0-62658 GCF_047496795.1 Chiloscyllium punctatum
GGGAGAGAGCGAGAGAGAGACGGGGCTCGGGGAGAGAGAGAGAGACGGGGCTCGGTGTGGGGGAGAGAGCGAGAGAGAGACGGGGCTCGGGGAGAGAGAGAGAGACGGGGCTCGGTGTGGGGGAGAGAGAGAGAGAGACGGGGCTCGGTGTGGGGGAGAGAGAGAGAGAGACGGGGCTCGGAGAGAGAGCGAGAGAGAGAGACGGGGCTCGGAGAGAGAGCGAGAGAGAGTGACGGGGCTCGGGGAGAGAGCGAGAGAGAGAGACGGGGCTCGGGGAGAGAGCGAGAGAGAGAGACGGGGCTCGGGGAGAGAGCGAGAGAGAGAGACGGGGCTCGGGGAGAGAGCGAGAGAGAGAGACGGGGCTCGGGGAGAGAGCGAGAGAGAGACGGGGCTCGGGGAGAGAGCGAGAGAGAGAGACGGGGCTCGGGGAGAGAGCGAGAGAGAGAGACGGGGCTCGGGGAGAGAGCGAGAGAGAGAGACGGGGCTCGGTGTTGGGGAGAGAGAGAGAGAGACGGGGCTCGGGGAGAGAGCGAGAGAGACGGGGCTCGGGGAGAGAGAGCGAGAGAGAGAGACGGGGCTCGGGGAGAGAGCGAGAGAGAGAGACGGGGCTCAGGGAGAGAGCGAGAGAGAGAGACGGGGCTCGGTGTTGGGGAGAGAGAGAGAGAGAGACGGGGCTCGGGGAGAGAGCGAGAGAGAGAGACGGGGCTCGGGGAGAGAGCGAGAGACAGAGACGGGGCTCGGGGAGAGAGCGAGAGAGAGAGACGGGGCTCGGTGTTGGGGAGAGAGAGAGAGAGACGGGGCTCGGGGAGAGAGAGAGAGAGACGGGGCTCGGGGACAGAGAGAGAGAGACGGGGTTCGGGGAGAGAGAGAGAGCGACGGGCCTCGGGGAGAGAGCGAGAGAGACGGGGCTCGGGGAGAGAGAGCGAGAGAGAGAGACGGGGCTCGGTGTTGGGGAGAGAGAGAGCGAGAGAGACGGGGCTCGGGGAGAGAGAGCGAGAGAGAGAGACGGGGCTCGGTGTTGGGGAGAGAGAGAGAGAGAGAGACGGGGCTCGGGGAGAGAGCGAGAGAGAGAGACGGGGCTCGGGGAGAGAGCGAGAGAGAGAGACGGGGCTCGGGGAGAGAGCGAGAGAGAGAGACGGGGCTCGGGGAGAGAGCGAGAGAGAGACGGGGCTCGGGGAGAGAGCGAGAGAGAGACGGGGCTCGGGGAGAGAGCGAGAGAGACGGGGCTCGGGGAGAGAGCGAGAGAGACGGGGCTCGGGGAGAGAGCGAGAGAGACGGGGCTCGGGGAGAGAGCGAGAGAGACGGGGCTCGGGGAGAGAGCGAGAGAGACGGGGCTCGGGGAGAGAGCGAGAGAGACGGGGCTCGGGGAGAGAGCGAGAGACGGGGCTCGGGGAGAGAGCGAGAGAGAGAGACACGTGGCTCGGGGAGAGAGCGTGAGACATGGGGCTCGTGGAGAGAGAGCGAGAGAGAGAGACGGGGCTCGGGGAGAGAGCGAGAGAGAGAGACGGGGCTCGGGGAGAGAGCGAGAGAGAGAGACGGGGCTCGGGGAGAGAGCGAGAGAGAGAGACGGGGCTCGGGGAGAGAGCGAGAGAGAGAGACGGGGCTCGGTGTTGGGGAGAGAGCGAGAGAGACGGGGCTCGGGGAGAGAGCGAGAGAGAGAGAGACGGGGCTCGGGGAGAGAGCGAGAGAGAGAGACGGGGCTCGGGGAGAGAGCGAGAGCGAGAGAGAG
The DNA here is from genome assembly GCF_047496795.1 of Chiloscyllium punctatum. Taxonomy (NCBI): domain Eukaryota; kingdom Metazoa; phylum Chordata; class Chondrichthyes; order Orectolobiformes; family Hemiscylliidae; genus Chiloscyllium; species Chiloscyllium punctatum. The sequence goes on from NW_027310586.1 coordinate 1,730, forward strand.
ACGGGGCTCGGGGAGAGAGCGAGAGAGAGAGTCGGGGCTCGGGGAGACAGCGAGAGAGACGGGGCTCGGGGAGAGAGCGAGAGAGAGAGAGAGAGAAAGTCGGGGCTCGGGGGGAGAGAGAGAGAGAGAGAGAGAGAGAGATGGGACTTGGGGAGAGAGAGAGCGACGGGGCTCGGGGAGAGAGCGAGAGAGAGAGACGGGGCTCGGGGAGAGAGAGAGAGAGAGAGAGAGAGAGACGGGGCTCGGGGAGAGAGCGAGAGACGGGGCTCGGGGAGAGAGAGCGAGAGAGAGACGGGGCTCGGGGAGAGAGCGAGAGAGAGAGACAAGGGGGTCGGGGAGAGAGCGAGCGAGAGACGGGGCTCGGGGAGAGAGCGAGAGTGAGAGACGGGGCTCGGGGAGAGAGCGAGAGAGAGAGACGGGGCTCGGGGAGAGAGCGAGAGAGAGAGACGGGGCTCGGGGAGAGAGCGAGAGAGAGAGAGACGGTGCTCGGGGAGAGAGCGAGAGGGAGAGACGGGACTCGGGGAGAGAGAGAGACAGAGAGACGGGGCTAGGGGAGAGAGAGAGCGAGAGAGACGGGGCTCGGGGAGAGAGAGAGCGAGAGAGACGGGGCTCGGGGAGAGAGAGAGCGAGAGAGACGGGGCTCGGGGAAAGAGCGAGAGAGAAAGTCGGGGCTCGGGGTGAGAGAGAGAGAGAGAGGGAGAGAGAGAGACGGGACTTGGGGAGAGGGAGAGCGACGGGGCTCGGGGAGAGGGAGAGCGACGGGGCTCGGGGAGAGAGCGAGAGAGAGAGACGGGGCTCGGGGAGAGAGAGAGAGAGAGAGAGAGAGAGAGACGGGGCTTGGGGAGAGAGAGCGACGGGGCTCGGGGAGAGAGCGAGAGAGAGAGACGGGGCTCGGGGAGAGAGCGAGAGAAAGAGACGGGGCTCGGGGAGAGAGCGAGAGAGAGAGACACGGGGCTCGGGGAGAGATCGAGAGACGGGGCTCGGGGAGAGAGAGCGAGAGAGACACGGGGCTCGGGGAGAGAGAGAGAGAGAGAGAGACACGGGGCTCGGGGAGAGAGAGAGAGAGAGAGAGACACGGGGCTCGGGGAGAGAGCGAGAGAGAGAGACGGGGCTCGGGGAGAGAGCGAGAGAAAGAGATGGGGCTCGGGGAGAGAGCGAGAGAGAGAGACGGTGCTCGGGGAGAGAGAGACGGGGCTCGGGGAGAGAGAGACGGGGCTCGGGGAGAGAGCGAGAGAGACGGGGCTCGGGGAGAGAGCGAGAGAAAGAGACGGGGCTCAGGGATAGAGCGAGAGAAAGAGATGGGGCTCGGGGAGAGAGCGAGAGAGAGAGACGGTGCTCGGGGAGAGAGAGACGGTGCTCGGGGAGAGAGAGAGAGAGACGGTGCTCGGGGAGAGAGAGAGAGAGACAGTGCTCGGGGAGAGAGAGAGAGAAAGAGACGGGGCTCAGGGATAGAGCGAGAGAAAGAGACGGGGCTCGGGGAGAGAGCGAGAGATAGAGACGGGGCTCGGGGAGAGAGCGAGCGAGAGACGGGGCTCGGGGAGAGAGCGAGAGAGAGACGGGGCTCGGGGAGAGAGGGAGAGAGAGAGAGAGAGAGAGAGACGGGGCTCAGGGAGAGAGCGAGAGAGACGGGGCTCGGGGAGAGAGCGAGAGAAAGAGACGGAGCTCAGGGATAGAGCGAGAGAAAGAGATGGGGCTCGGGGAGAGAGAGACGGTGCTCGGGGAGAGAGAGACGGTGCTCGGGGAGAGAGAGAGAGAGACGGGGCTCGGGGGGAGAGAGAGAGACGGGGCTCGGGGGGAGAGAGAGAGACGGGGCTCGGGGGGAGAGAGAGAGACGGGGCTCGGGGGGAGAGAGAGAGACGGGGCTCGGGGAGAGAGAGAGACGGGGCTCGGGGGGAGAGAGAGAGAGACCGGGCTCGGGGAGAGAGCAAGAGAGAGAGACGGGGCTCGGGGAGAGAGAGAGAGAGAGAGAGAGAGAGAGAGAGAGAGAGAGAGAGAGCGACGGGCCTCGGGGAGAGAGTGAGAGAGAGAGACACGGGGCTCGGGGAGAGAGTGAGAGAGAGACGGGGCTCGGTGTGGGGGAGAGAGAGAGACGGGGCTCGGGGAGAGAGCGAGAGAGAGACGGGGCTCGGTGTTGGGGAGAGAGAGAGAGAGAGAGAGAGAGCGACGGGCCTCGGGGAGAGAGTGAGGGAGAGAGTGAGAGAGAGACGGGGCTCGGTGTGGGGGAGAGAGAGAGACGGTGCTCGGGGAGAGAGAGAGAGAGAGAGACGGGGATCGGGGAGAGAGAGAGAGAAAGAGACGGGGCTCAGGGATAGAGCGAGAGAAAGAGATGGGGCTCGGGAAGAGAGCGAGAGAGAGAGACGGGACTCGGGGAGAGAGCGAGAGAGAGACGGTGCTCGGGGAGAGAGAGACGGTGCTCGGGGAGAGAGAGACGGTGCTCGGGGAGAGAGAGAGAGAGACGGTGCTCGGGGAGAGAGAGAGAGAGAGACGGGGCTCGGGGAGAGAGAGAGAGAGAGACGGGGCTCGGGGGGAGAGAGAGAGACGGGGCTCGGGGGGAGAGAGAGAGACGGGGCTCGGGGGGAGAGAGAGAGAGACGGGGCTCGGGGGGAGAGAGAGAGACGGGGCTCGGGGGAGAGAGAGAGACGGGGCTCGGGGAGAGAGCGAGGGAGAAAGACGGGGCTCGGGGAGAGAGAGAGAGAGAGAGACGGGGCTCGGGGGGAGAGAGCGAGAGAGAGACACACGGGGCTCGGGGAGAGAGAGAGAGAGAGAGAGACGGGGCTCGGGGGGAGAGAGCGAGAGAGAGACACACGGGGCTCGGGGAGAGAGCGAGGGAGAGAGACGGGGCTCGGGGGGAGAGAGAGAGACGGGGCTCGGGGGGAGAGAGAGAGACGGGGCTCGGGGGAGAGAGAGAGAGACGGGGCTCGGGGGGAGAGAGAGAGACGGGGCTCGGGGGGAGAGAGAGAGACGGGGCTCGGGGGGAGAGAGAGAGACGGGGCTCGGGGGGAGAGAGAGAGACGGGGCTCGGGGAGAGAGAGAGAGACGGGGCTCGGGGAGAGAGAGAGAGACGGGGCTCGGGGAGAGAGCGAGGGAGAGAGACGGGGCTCGGGGAGAGAGCGAGAGAGAGAGACGGGGCTCGGTGTTGGGGAGAGAGCGAGAGAGACGGGGCTCGGGGAGAGAGCGAGAGAGAGAGAGACGGGGCTCGGGGAGAGAGCGAGAGAGAGAGACGGGGCTCGGGGAGAGAGCGAGAGCGAGAGAGAGACGGGGCTCGGGGAGAGAGCGAGAGAGAGAGACGGGGCTCGGGGAGACAGCGAGAGAGACGGGGCTCGGGGAGAGAGCGAGAGAGAGAGAGAGAGAAAGTCGGGGCTCGGGGGGAGAGAGAGAGAGAGAGAGAGAGAGAGATGGGACTTGGGGAGAGAGAGAGCGACGGGGCTCGGGGAGAGAGCGAGAGAGAGAGACGGGGCTCGGGGAGAGAGAGAGAGCGAGAGACGGGGCTCGGGGAGAGAGAGCGAGAGAGAGACGGGGCTCGGGGAGAGAGCGAGAGAGAGAGACAAGGGGGTCGGGGAGAGAGCGAGCGAGAGACGGGGCTCGGGGAGAGAGCGAGAGTGAGAGACGGGGCTCGGGGAGAGAGCGAGAGAGAGAGACGGGGCTCGGGGAGAGAGCGAGAGAGAGAGACGGGGCTCGGGGAGAGAGCGAGAGAGAGAGAGACGGTGCTCGGGGAGAGAGCGAGAGGGAGAGACGGGGACTCGGGGAGAGAGAGAGCGAGAGAGACGGGGCTAGGGGAGAGAGAGAGCGAGAGAGACGGGGCTCGGGGAGAGAGAGAGCGAGAGAGACGGGGCTCGGGGAGAGAGAGAGCGAGAGAGACGGGGCTCGGGGAGAGAGCGAGAGAGAAAGTCGGGGCTCGGGGTGAGAGAGAGAGAGAGGGAGAGAGAGAGACGGGACTTGGGGAGAGGGAGAGCGACGGGGCTCGGGGAGAGGGAGAGCGACGGGGCTCGGGGAGAGAGCGAGAGAGAGAGACGGGGCTCGGGGAGAGAGAGAGAGAGAGAGAGACGGGGCTTGGGGAGAGAGAGCGACGGGGCTCGGGGAGAGAGCGAGAGAGAGAGACGGGGCTCGGGGAGAGAGCGAGAGAAAGAGACGGGGCTCGGGGAGAGAGCGAGAGAGAGAGACACGGGGCTCGGGGAGAGATCGAGAGACGGGGCTCGGGGAGAGAGAGCGAGAGAGACACGGGGCTCGGGGAGAGAGAGAGAGAGAGAGACACGGGGCTCGGGGAGAGAGCGAGAGAGAGAGACGGGGCTCGGGGAGAGAGCGAGAGAAAGAGATGGGGCTCGGGGAGAGAGCGAGAGAGAGAGACGGTGCTCGGGGAGAGAGAGACGGGGCTCGGGGGAGAGAGAGACGGGGCTCGGGGAGAGAGCGAGAGAGACGGGGCTCGGGGAGAGAGCGAGAGAAAGAGACGGGGCTCAGGGATAGAGCGAGAGAAAGAGATGGGGCTCGGGGAGAGAGCGAGAGAGAGAGACGGTGCTCAGGGAGAGAGAGACGGTGCTCGGGGAGAGAGAGAGAGAGACGGTGCTCGGGGAGAGAGAGAGAGAGACAGTGCTCGGGGAGAGAGAGAGAGAAAGAGACAGGGCTCAGGGATAGAGCGAGAGAAAGAGACGGGGCTCGGGGAGAGAGCGAGAGATAGAGACGGGGCTCGGGGAGAGAGCGAGCGAGAGACGGGGCTCGGGGAGAGAGCGAGAGAGAGACGGGGCTCGGGGAGAGAGGGAGAGAGAGAGAGAGAGAGAGACGGGGCTCAGGGAGAGAGCGAGAGAGACGGGGGCTCGGGGGGGGGAGAGAGCGAGAGAAAGAGACGGAGCTCAGGGATAGAGCGAGAGAAAGAGATGGGGCTCGGGGAGAGAGAGACGGGGCTCGGGGAGAGAGAGACGGTGCTCGGGGAGTGAGAGACGGTGCTCGGGGAGAGAGAGAGAGAGACGGGGCTCGGGGGGAGAGAGAGAGACGGGGCTCGGGGGGAGAGAGAGAGACGGGGCTCGGGGGGGAGAGAGAGAGACGGGGCTCGGGGGAGAGAGAGAGACGGGGCTCGGGGGGGAGAGAGAGAGAGACCGGGCTCGGGGAGAGAGCAAGAGAGAGAGACGGGGCTCGGGGAGAGAGAGAGAGAGAGAGAGAGAGAGAGAGAGAGCGACGGGCCTCGGGGAGAGAGTGAGAGAGAGAGACACGGGGCTCGGGGAGAGAGTGAGAGAGAGACGGGGCTCGGTGTGGGGGAGAGAGAGAGACGGGGCTCGGGGAGAGAGCGAGAGAGAGACGGGGCTCGGTGTTGGGGAGAGAGAGAGAGAGAGAGAGAGAGCGACGGGCCTCGGGGAGAGAGTGAGAGAGAGAGACACGGGGCTCGGGGAGAGAGTGAGAGAGAGACGGGGCTCGGGTGGGGGTGAGGGGGGAGAGAGAGAGACGGTGCTCGGGGAGAGAGAGAGAGAGAGAGACGGGGCTCGGTGTGGGGGAGGGAGAGAGAGACGGGGCTCGGTGTGGGGGAGAGAGAGAGAGAGACGGGGCTCGGTGTGGGGGAGAGAGCGAGAGAGAGACGGGGCTCGGGGAGAGAGAGAGACACGGGGCTCGGTGTGGGGGGAGAGAGCGAGAGAGAGACGGGGCTCGGGGAGAGAGAGAGAGACGGGGCTCGGTGTGGGGGGGAGAGAGAGAGAGACGGGGCTCGGTGTGGGGGAGAGAGAGAGAGAGACGGGGCTCGGTGTGGGGGAGAGAGAGAGAGACGGGGCTCGGTGTCGGGGAGAGAGAGAGACGGGGCTCGGTGTGGGGGAGAGAGAGAGAGAGACGGGGCTCGGTGTGGGGGAGAGAGCGAGAGAGAGACGGGGCTCGGGGAGAGAGAGAGACACGGGGCTCGGTGTGGGGGGAGAGAGCGAGAGAGAGACGGGGCTCGGGGAGAGAGAGAGAGACGGGGCTCGGTGTGGGGGGGAGAGAGAGAGAGACGGGGCTCGGTGTGGGGGAGAGAGAGAGAGAGACGGGGCTCGGTGTGGGGGGGAGGAGAGAGAGAGAGACGGGGCTCGGAGAGAGAGCGAGAGAGAGTGACGGGGCTCGGGGAGAGAGCGAGAGAGAGAGACGGGGCTCGGGGAGAGAGCGAGAGAGAGAGACGGGGCTCGGGGGAGAGAGCGGGAGAGAGAGACGGGGCTCGGGGAGAGAGCGAGAGAGAGAGACGGGGCTCGGGGAGAGAGCGAGAGAGAGAGACGGGGCTAGGGGAGAGAGCGAGAGAGACGGGGCTCGGGGAGAGAGCGAGAGAGAGAGACGGGGCTCGGGAGAGAGCGAGAGAGAGACGGGGCTCGGGGAGAGAGCGAGAGAGGGAGACGGGGCTCGGGGAGAGAGCGGGAGAGAGGGACGGGGGCTCGGGGAGAGAGCGAGAGAGAGAGACGGGGCTCGGGGAGAGAGCGAGAGAGAGAGACGGGGCTCGGGGAGAGAGCGAGAGAGAGAGACGGGGCTAGGGGAGAGAGCGAGAGAGACGGGGCTCGGGGAGAGAGCGAGAGAGAGACGGGCTCGGGGAGAGAGCGAGAGAGAGACGGGGCTCGGGGAGAGAGCGAGAGAGAGACGGGGCTTGGGGAGAGAGCGAGAGAGAGAGACGGGGCTCGGGGAGAGAGCGAGAGAGAGAGACGGGGCTCGGGGAGAGAGCGAGAGAGAGAGACGGGGCTCGGGGGAGAGAGCGGAGAGAGAGAGACGGGGCTCGGGGAGAGAGCGAGAGAGAGAGACGGGGCTCGGGGAGAGAGCGAGAGAGAGAGACGGGGCTCGGGGAGAGAGCGAGAGAGAGAGACGGGGCTCGGGGAGAGAGCGAGAGAGAGAGACGGGGCTCGGGGAGAGAGCGAGAGAGAGAGACGGGGCTCGGTGTTGGGGAGAGAGAGAGAGAGACGGGGCTCGGGGAGAGAGAGAGAGCGACGGGCCTCGGGGAGAGAGCGAGAGAGACGGGGCTCGGGGAGAGAGAGCGAGAGAGAGAGACGGGGCTCGGGGAGAGAGCGAGAGAGAGAGACGGGGCTCGGTGTTGGGGAGAGAGAGAGAGAGACGGGGCTCGGGGAGAGAGAGAGAGCGACGGGCCTCGGGGAGAGAGCGAGAGAGACGGGGCTCGGGGAGAGAGAGCGAGAGAGAGAGACGGGGCTCGGGGAGAGAGCGAGAGAGAGAGACGGGGCTCAGGGAGAGAGCGAGAGAGAGAGACGGGGCTCGGTGTTGGGGAGAGAGAGAGAGAGAGACGGGGCTCGGGGAGAGAGCGAGAGAGAGAGACGGGGCTCGGGGAGAGAGCGAGAGAGAGACGGGGCTCGGGGAGTGAGCGAGAGAGAGAGACGGGGCTCGGGGAGTGAGCGAGAGAGAGAGACGGGGCTCGGGGAGAGAGCGAGAGAGAGAGACGGGGCTCGGGGAGAGAGCGAGAGAGAGAGACGGGGCTCGGGGAGAGAGCGAGAGAGAGAGACGGGGCTCGGGGAGAGAGCGAGAGAGACGGGGCTCGGGGAGAGAGCGAGAGAGAGAGACGGGCCTCGGGGAGAGAGCGAGAGCGACGGGCCTCGGGGAGAGAGCGAGAGCGACGGGGCTCGGGGAGAGCGACGGGGCTCGGGGAGAGAGACGGGGCTCGGGGAGAGAGCGAGAGAGACGGGGCTCGGGGAGAGAGCGAGAGAGACGGGGCTCGGGGAGAGAGCGAGAGAGACGGGGCTCGGGGAGAGAGCGAGAGAGACGGGGCTCGGGGAGAGAGCGAGAGAGACGGGGCTCGGGGAGAGAGCGAGAGAGACGGGGCTCGGGGAGAGAGCGAGAGAGACGGGGCTCGGGGAGAGAGCGAGAGAGACGGGGCTCAGGGAGAGAGCGAGAGACGGGGCTCGGGGAGAGAGAGCGAGAGACGGGGCTCGGGGAGAGAGCGAGAGAGAGAGACACGTGGCTCGGGGAGAGAGCGTGAGACATGGGGCTCGGGGAGAGAGCGAGGGAGACGGGGCTCGTGGAGAGAGAGCGAGAGAGAGAGACGGGGCTCGGGGAGAGAGCGAGAGAGAGAGACGGGGCTCGGGGAGAGAGCGAGAGAGAGAGAGACGGGGCTCGGGGAGAGAGCGAGAGCGAGAGAGAGACGGGGCTCGGGGAGAGAGCGAGAGAGAGAGACGGGGCTCGGGGAGACAGCGAGAGAGACGGGGCTCGGGGAGAGAGCGAGAGAGAGAGAGAGAGAAAGTCGGGGCTCGGGGGGAGAGAGAGAGAGAGAGAGAGATGGGACTTGGGGAGAGAGAGAGCGACGGGGCTCGGGGAGAGAGCGAGAGAGAGAGACGGGGCTCGGGGAGAGAGAGAGAGAGAGAGAGAGAGACGGGGCTCGGGGAGAGAGCGAGAGACGGGGCTCGGGGAGAGAGAGCGAGAGAGAGACGGGGCTCGGGGAGCGAGCGAGAGAGAGAGACAAGGGGGTCGGGGAGAGAGCGAGCGAGAGACGGGGCTCGGGGAGAGAGCGAGAGTGAGAGACGGGGCTCGGGGAGAGAGCGAGAGAGAGAGACGGGGCTCGGGGAGAGAGCGAGAGAGAGAGACGGGGCTCGGGGAGAGAGCGAGAGAGAGAGAGACGGTGCTCGGGGAGAGAGCGAGAGGGAGAGACGGGACTCGGGGAGAGAGAGAGACAGAGAGACGGGGCTAGGGGAGAGAGAGAGCGAGAGAGACGGGGCTAGGGGAGAGAGAGAGCGAGAGAGACGGGGCTCGGGGAGAGAGAGAGCGAGAGAGACGGGGCTCGGGGAGAGAGCGAGAGAGAAAGTCGGGGCTCGGGGTGAGAGAGAGAGAGAGGGAGAGAGAGAGACGGGACTTGGGGAGAGGGAGAGCGACGGGGCTCGGGGAGAGAGCGAGAGAGAGAGACGGGGCTCGGGGAGAGAGAGAGAGAGAGAGAGAGAGAGAGAGAGAGACGGGGCTTGGGGAGAGAGAGCGACGGGGCTCGGGGAGAGAGCGAGAGAGAGAGACGGGGCTCGGGGAGAGAGAGAGAGACGGGGCTCGGTGTGGGGGAGAGAGAGAGAGACGGGGCTCGGTGTGGGGGAGAGAGCGAGAGAGAGACGGGGCTCGGGGAGAGAGAGAGAGACGGGGCTCGGTGTGGGGGAGAGAGAGAGACGGGGCTCGGTGTGGGGGAGAGAGAGAGAGAGACGGGGCTCGGTGTGGGGGAGAGAGAGAGAGAGACGGGGCTCGGTGTGGGGGAGAGAGAGAGAGACGGGGCTCGGTGTGGGGGAGAGAGAGAGAGACGGGGCTCGGTGTTGGGGAGAGAGAGAGAGACGGGGCTCGGTGTGGGGGAGAGAGAGAGAGAGACGGAGCTCGGTGTGGGGGAGAGAGAGAGAGAGACGGGGCTCGGTGTGGGGGAGAGAGAGAGAGACGGGGCTCGGTGTGGGGGAGAGAGAGAGAGACGGGGCTCGGTGTGGGGGAGAGAGAGAGAGAGACGGGGCTCGGTGTGGGGGAGAGAGAGAGAGAGACGGGGCTCGGAGAGAGAGAGCGAGAGAGACACGGGGCTCGGGGAGAGAGAGAGAGAGAGGCTCGGGGAGAGAGCGAGAGAGAGACACGGGGCTCGGGGAGAGAGCGAGAGAGAGACACGGGGCTCGGGGACAGAGCGAGAGAGAGAGACACGGGGCTCGGGGAGAGAGCGAGCGAGAGACGGGGCTCGGGGAGAGAGCGAGAGAGAGAGACGGGGCTCGGGGAGAGAGCGAGAGAAAGAGACGGGGCTCGGGGAGAGAGAGAGCGACGGGGCTCGGGGAGAGAGCGAGAGAGAGAGACACGGGGCTCGGGGAGAGAGCGAGCGAGAGACGGGGCTCGGGGAGAGAGCGAGCGAGAGACGGGGCTCGGGGAGAGAGCGAGAGAGAGAGACGGGGCTCGGGGAGAGAGCGAGAGAGAGACGGGGCTCGGGGAGAGAGCGAGCGAGAGACGGGGCTCGGGGAGAGAGCGAGCGAGAGACGGGGCTCGGGGAGAGAGCGAGCGAGAGACGGGGCTCGGGGAGAGAGCGAGCGAGAGACGGGGCTCGGGGAGAGAGCGAGAGAGAGACGGGGCTCGGGGAGAGAGCGAGCGAGAGACGGGGCTCGGGGAGAGAGCGAGCGAGAGACGGGGCTCGGGGAGAGAGCGAGCGAGAGACGGGGCTCGGGGAGAGAGCGAGCGAGAGACGGGGCTCGGGGAGAGAGCGAGCGAGAGACGGGGCTCGGGGAGAGAGCGAGCGAGAGACGGGGCTCGGGGAGAGAGCGAGCGAGAGACGGGGCTCGGGGAGAGAGCGAGCGAGAGACGGGGCTCGGGGAGAGAGCGAGCGAGAGACGGGGCTCGGGGAGAGAGCGAGCGAGAGACGGGGCTCGGGGAGAGAGCGAGCGAGAGACGGGGCTCGGGGAGAGAGCGAGCGAGAGACGGGGCTCGGGGAGAGAGCGAGCGAGAGACGGGGCTCGGGGAGAGAGCGAGCGAGAGACGGGGCTCGGGGAGAGAGCGAGCGAGAGACGGGGCTCGGGGAGAGAGCGAGCGAGAGACGGGGCTCGGGGAGAGAGCGAGCGAGAGACGGGGCTCGGGGAGAGAGCGAGCGAGAGACGGGGCTCGGGGAGAGAGCGAGCGAGAGACGGGGCTCGGGGAGAGAGCGAGCGAGAGACGGGGCTCGGGGAGAGAGCGAGCGAGAGACGGGGCTCGGGGAGAGAGCGAGCGAGAGACGGGGCTCGGGGAGAGAGCGAGCGAGAGACGGGGCTCGGGGAGAGAGCGAGCGAGAGACGGGGCTCGGGGAGAGAGCGAGCGAGAGACGGGGCTCGGGGAGAGAGCGAGCGAGAGACGGGGCTCGGGGAGAGAGCGAGCGAGAGACGGGGCTCGGGGAGAGAGCGAGCGAGAGACGGGGCTCGGGGAGAGAGCGAGCGAGAGACGGGGCTCGGGGAGAGAGCGAGCGAGAGACGGGGCTCGGGGAGAGAGCGAGAGAGAGACGGGGCTCGGGGAGAGAGCGAGAGAGAGAGACGGGACTCGGGGAGAGAGAGACGGGGCTCGGGGAGAGGGAGAGAGAGACGGGGCTCGGGGAGAGAGCGAGAGAGACGGGGCTCGGGGAGAGAGCGAGAGAGAGACGGGGCTCGGGGAGAGAGAGAGAGAGACGGGGCTCAGGGAGAGAGAGAGAGCGAGAGAGAGAGACGGGGCTCAGGGAGAGAGCGAGAGAGAGAGACGGGACTCGGGGAGAGAGCGAGAGAGACGGGGCTCGGGGAGAGAGCGAGAGAAAGAGATGGGGCTCGGGGAGAGAGCGAGAGAGAGAGACGGTGCTCGGGGAGAGAGAGACGGGGCTCGGGGAGAGAGAGACGGGGCTCGGGGAGAGGGAGAGAGAGACGGGGCTCGGGGAGAGAGCGAGAGAGACGGGGCTCGGGGAGAGAGCGAGAGAAAGAGACGGGGCTCAGGGATAGAGCGAGAGAAAGAGACGGGGCTCAGGGATAGAGCGAGAGAGAGAGACGGGGCTCGGGGAGAGAGAGACGGGGCTCGGGGAGAGGGAGAGAGAGATGGGGCTCGGTGAGGGAGAGAGACGGGGCTCGGTGTGGGGGAGAGAGAGAGACGGGGCTCGGTGTGGGGGAGAGAGAGAGAGATGGGGCTCGGTGAGGGAGAGAGACGGGGCTCGGTGTGGGGGAGAGAGAGAGACGGGGCTCGGTGTGGGGGAGAGAGAGAGAGAGACGGGGCTGGGTGTGGGGGGGAGAGAGAGAGACGGGGCTCGGTGTGGGGGAGAGAGAGAGAGAGACGGGGCTCGGTGTGGGGGAGAGAGAGAGAGACGGGGCTCGGTGTCGGGGAGAGAGAGAGACGGGGCTCGGTGTGGGGGAGAGAGAGAGAGACGGGGCTCGGTGTGGGGGAGAGAGAGAGAGAGACGGGGCTCGGTGTGGGGGAGAGAGAGAGAGAGACGGGGCTCGGTGTGGGGGAGAGAGAGAGAGAGACGGGGCTCGGTGTGGGGGAGAGAGAGAGACGGGGCTCGGTGTGGGGGAGGGAGAGAGAGACGGGGCTCGGTGTGGGGGAGAGAGAGAGAGAGACGGGGCTCGGTGTGGGGGAGAGAGCGAGAGAGAGACGGGGCTCGGGGAGAGAGCGAGCGAGAGACGGGGCTCGGGGAGAGAGCGAGCGAGAGACGGGGCTCGGGGAGAGAGCGAGAGAGAGACGGGGCTCGGGGAGAGAGAGAGAGAGACGGGGCTCAGGGAGAGAGAGAGAGAGAGAGAGAGAGACGGGGCTCAGGGAGAGAGCGAGAGAGAGAGACGGGACTCGGGGAGAGAGCGAGAGAGACGGGGCTCGGGGAGAGAGCGAGAGAAAGAGATGGGGCTCGGGGAGAGAGCGAGAGAGAGAGACGGTGCTCGGGGAGAGAGAGACGGGGCTCGGGGAGAGAGAGACGGGGCTCGGGGAGAGGGAGAGAGAGACGGGGCTCGGGGAGAGAGCGAGAGAGACGGGGCTCGGGGAGAGAGCGAGAGAAAGAGACGGGGCTCAGGGATAGAGCGAGAGAAAGAGATGGGGCTCGGGGAGAGAGCGAGAGAGAGAGAGACGGTGCTCGGGGAGAGAGAGACGGTGCTCGGGGAGAGAGAGACGGTGCTCGGGGAGAGAGAGACGGGGCTCGGGGGGAGAGAGAGAGACGGGGCTCGGTGTGGGGGGGAGAGAGAGATGGGGCTCGGTGAGGGAGAGAGACGGGGCTCGGTGTGGGGGAGAGAGAGAGACGGGGCTCGGTGTGGGGGAGAGAGAGAGAGATGGGGCTCGGTGAGGGAGAGAGACGGGGCTCGGTGTGGGGGAGAGAGAGAGACGGGGCTCGGTGTGGGGGAGAGAGAGAGAGAGACGGGGCTGGGTGTGGGGGGGAGAGAGAGAGACGGGGCTCGGTGTGGGGGAGAGAGAGAGAGAGACGGGGCTCGGTGTGGGGGAGAGAGAGAGAGACGGGGCTCGGTGTCGGGGAGAGAGAGAGACGGGGCTCGGTGTGGGGGAGAGAGAGAGAGACGGGGCTCGGTGTGGGGGAGAGAGAGAGAGAGACGGGGCTCGGTGTGGGGGAGAGAGAGAGAGAGACGGGGCTCGGTGTGGGGGAGAGAGAGAGACGGGGCTCGGTGTGGGGGAGGGAGAGAGAGACGGGGCTCGGTGTGGGGGAGAGAGAGAGAGAGACGGGGCTCGGTGTGGGGGAGAGAGCGAGAGAGAGACGGGGCTCGGGGAGAGAGAGAGACACGGGGCTCGGTGTGGGGGGAGAGTGCGAGAGAGAGACGGGGCTCGGGGAGAGAGAGAGAGACGGGGCTCGGTGTGGGGGGGAGAGAGAGAGAGACGGGGCTCGGTGTGGGGGAGAGAGAGAGAGAGACGGGGCTCGGAGAGAGAGCGAGAGAGAGAGACGGGGCTCGGAGAGAGAGCGAGAGAGAGTGACGGGGCTCGGGGAGAGAGCGAGAGAGAGAGATGGGGCTCGGTGTTGGGGAGAGAGAGAGAGAGAGACGGGGCTCGGGGAGAGAGCGAGAGAGAGAGACGGGGCTCGGGGAGAGAGCGAGAGAGAGAGACGGGGCTCGGTGTTGGGGAGAGAGAGAGAGAGAGACGGGGCTCGGGGAGAGAGCGAGAGAGAGAGACGGGGCTCGGGGAGAGAGCGAGAGAGAGAGACGGGGCTCGGGGAGAGAGCGAGAGAGAGACGGGGCTCGGGGAGAGAGCGAGAGAGAGACGGGGCTCGGGGAGAGAGCGAGAGAGAGAGACGGGGCTCGGGGAGAGAGCGAGAGAGAGAGACGGGGCTCGGGGAGAGAGCGAGAGAGAGAGACGGGGCTCGGGGAGAGAGCGAGAGAGACGGGGCTCGGGGAGAGAGCGAGAGAGAGAGACGGGCCTCGGGGAGAGAGCGAGAGCGACGGGGCTCGGGGAGAGAGACGGGGCTCGGGGAGAGAGACGGGCCTCGGGGAGTGAGCGAGAGAGACGGGCCTCGGGGAGTGAGCGAGAGAGACGGGGCTCGGGGAGAGAGCGAGAGAGACGGGGCTCGGGGAGAGAGCGAGAGAGACGGGGCTCGGGGAGAGAGCGAGAGAGACGGGACTCGTGGAGAGAGCGAGAGAGACGGGGCTCGGGGAGAGAGCGAGAGAGACGGGGCTCGGGGAGAGAGCGAGAGAGACGGGGCTCGGGGAGAGAGCGAGAGAGACGGGGCTCGGGGAGAGAGCGAGAGAGACGCGGCTCGGGGAGAGAGCGAGAGAGACGGGGCTCGGGGAGAGAGCGAGAGAGACGGGTCTCGGGGAGAGAGCGAGAGAGACGGGGCTCGGGGAGAGAGCGAGAGAGACGGGGCTCGGGGAGAGAGCGAGAGAGACGGGGCTCGGGGAGAGAGCGAGAGAGACGGGGCTTGGGGAGAGAGCGAGAGACGGGGCTCGGGGAGAGAGAGCGAGAGACGGGGCTCGGGGAGAGAGCGAGAGAGAGAGACACGTGGCTCGGGGAGAGAGCGTGAGACATGGGGCTCGGGGAGAGAGCGAGGGAGACGGGGCTCGTGGAGAGAGAGCGAGAGAGAGAGACGGGGCTCGGGGAGAGAGCGAGAGAGAGACGGGGCTCGGGGAGAGAGCGAGAGAGAGAGAGACGGGGCTCGGGGAGAGAGCGAGAGAGAGAGACGGGGCTCGGGGAGAGAGCGAGAGCGAGAGAGAGACGGGGCTCGGGGAGAGAGCGAGAGAGAGAGACGGGGCTCGGGGAGACAGCGAGAGAGACGGGGCTCGGGGAGAGAGCGAGAGAGAGAGAGAGAGAAAGTCGGGGCTCGGGGGGAGAGAGAGAGAGAGAGATGGGACTTGGGGAGAGAGAGAGCGACGGGGCTCGGGGAGAGAGCGAGAGAGAGAGACGGGGCTCGGGGAGAGAGAGAGAGAGAGAGAGAGAGAGAGACGGGGCTCGGGGAGAGAGCGAGAGACGGGGCTCGGGGAGAGAGAGCGAGAGAGAGACGGGGCTCGGGGAGCGAGCGAGAGAGAGAGACAAGGGGGTCGGGGAGAGAGCGAGCGAGAGACGGGGCTCGGGGAGAGAGCGAGAGTGAGAGACGGGGCTCGGGGAGAGAGCGAGAGAGAGAGACGGGGCTCGGGGAGAGAGCGAGAGAGAGAGACGGGGCTCGGGGAGAGAGCGAGAGAGAGAGAGACGGTGCTCGGGGAGAGAGCGAGAGGGAGAGACGGGACTCGGGGAGAGAGAGAGCGAGAGAGACGGGGCTAGGGGAGAGAGAGAGCGAGAGAGACGGGGCTCGGGGAGAGGGAGAGAGCGAGAGAGACGGGGCTCGGGGAGAGAGCGAGAGAGAAAGTCGGGGCTCGGGGTGAGCGAGAGAGAGAGACGGGACTTGGGGAGAGGGAGAGCGACGGGGCTCGGGGAGAGAGCGAGAGAGAGAGACGGGGCTCGGGGAGAGAGAGAGAGAGAGAGAGAGAGAGAGAGAGACGGGGCTTGGGGAGAGAGAGAGACGGGGCTTGGGGAGAGAGAGCGACGGGGCTTGGGGAGAGAGAGCGACGGGGCTCGGGGAGAGAGCGAGAGAGAGAGACGGGGCTCGGGGAGAGAGCGAGAGAGAGAGACACGGGGCTCGGGGAGAGATCGAGAGACGGGGCTCGGGGAGAGAGAGCGAGAGAGACACGGGGCTCGGGGAGAGATCGAGAGACGGGGCTCGGGGAGAGAGAGCGAGAGAGACACGGGGCTCGGGGAGAGAGAGAGAGAGAGGCTCGGGGAGAGAGCGAGAGAGAGACACGGGGCTCGGGGAGAGAGCGAGAGAGAGAGACGGGGCTCGGGGAGAGAGCGAGAGAGAGAGACACGGGGCTCGGGGAGAGAGCGAGCGAGAGACGGGGCTCGGGGAGAGAGCGAGAGAGAGAGACGGGGCTCGGGGAGAGAGCGAGAGAAAGAGACGGGGCTCGGGGAGAGAGAGAGCGACGGGGCTCGGGGAGAGAGCGAGAGAGAGAGACACGGGGCTCGGGGAGAGAGCGAGCGAGAGACGGGGCTCGGGGAGAGAGCGAGCGAGAGACGGGGCTCGGGGAGAGAGCGAGAGAGAGAGACACGGGGCTCGGGGAGAGAGCGAGCGAGAGACGGGGCTCGGGGAGAGAGCGAGCGAGAGACGGGGCTCGGGGAGAGAGCGAGCGAGAGACGGGGCTCGGGGAGAGAGCGAGCGAGAGACGGGGCTCGGGGAGAGAGCGAGCGAGAGACGGGGCTCGGGGAGAGAGCGAGCGAGAGACGGGGCTCGGGGAGAGAGCGAGCGAGAGACGGGGCTCGGGGAGAGAGCGAGCGAGAGACGGGGCTCGGGGAGAGAGCGAGCGAGAGACGGGGCTCGGGGAGAGAGCGAGCGAGAGACGGGGCTCGGGGAGAGAGCGAGCGAGAGACGGGGCTCGGGGAGAGAGCGAGCGAGAGACGGGGCTCGGGGAGAGAGCGAGCGAGAGACGGGGCTCGGGGAGAGAGCGAGCGAGAGACGGGGCTCGGGGAGAGAGCGAGCGAGAGACGGGGCTCGGGGAGAGAGCGAGCGAGAGACGGGGCTCGGGGAGAGAGCGAGCGAGAGACGGGGCTCGGGGAGAGAGCGAGCGAGAGACGGGGCTCGGGGAGAGAGCGAGCGAGAGACGGGGCTCGGGGAGAGAGCGAGCGAGAGACGGGGCTCGGGGAGAGAGCGAGCGAGAGACGGGGCTCGGGGAGAGAGCGAGCGAGAGACGGGGCTCGGGGAGAGAGCGAGCGAGAGACGGGGCTCGGGGAGAGAGCGAGCGAGAGACGGGGCTCGGGGAGAGAGCGAGCGAGAGACGGGGCTCGGGGAGAGAGCGAGCGAGAGACGGGGCTCGGGGAGAGAGCGAGCGAGAGACGGGGCTCGGGGAGAGAGCGAGCGAGAGACGGGGCTCGGGGAGAGAGCGAGCGAGAGACGGGGCTCGGGGAGAGAGCGAGCGAGAGACGGGGCTCGGGGAGAGAGCGAGCGAGAGACGGGGCTCGGGGAGAGAGCGAGCGAGAGACGGGGCTCGGGGAGAGAGCGAGCGAGAGACGGGGCTCGGGGAGAGAGCGAGCGAGAGACGGGGCTCGGGGAGAGAGCGAGCGAGAGACGGGGCTCGGGGAGAGAGCGAGCGAGAGACGGGGCTCGGGGAGAGAGCGAGCGAGAGACGGGGCTCGGGGAGAGAGCGAGCGAGAGACGGGGCTCGGGGAGAGAGCGAGCGAGAGACGGGGCTCGGGGAGAGAGCGAGCGAGAGACGGGGCTCGGGGAGAGAGCGAGCGAGAGACGGGGCTCGGGGAGAGAGCGAGCGAGAGACGGGGCTCGGGGAGAGAGCGAGCGAGAGACGGGGCTCGGGGAGAGAGCGAGCGAGAGACGGGGCTCGGGGAGAGAGCGAGCGAGAGACGGGGCTCGGGGAGAGAGCGAGCGAGAGACGGGGCTCGGGGAGAGAGCGAGCGAGAGACGGGGCTCGGGGAGAGAGCGAGCGAGAGACGGGGCTCGGGGAGAGAGCGAGCGAGAGACGGGGCTCGGGGAGAGAGCGAGCGAGAGACGGGGCTCGGGGAGAGAGCGAGAGTGAGACGGGGCTCGGGGAGAGAGAGAGAGAGACGGGGCTCAGGGAGAGAGAGAGAGAGAGAGAGAGAGAGAGACGGGGCTCGGGGAGAGAGCGAGAGAGAGAGACGGTGCTCGGGGAGAGAGAGACGGGGCTCGGGGAGAGAGAGACGGGGCTCGGGGAGAGGGAGAGAGAGACGGGGCTCGGGGAGAGGGAGAGAGAGACGGGGCTCAGGGAGAGAGCGAGAGAGACGGGGCTCGGGGAGAGAGCGAGAGAAAGAGACGGGGCTCAGGGATAGAGCGAGAGAAAGAGATGGGGCTCGGGGAGAGAGCGAGAGAGAGAGACGGTGCTCAGGGAGAGAGAGAGAGAGACGGTGCTCGGGGAGAGAGAGAGAGAGACGGTGCTCGGGGAGAGAGCGAGAGAAAGAGACGGGGCTCAGGGATAGAGCGAGAGAAAGAGACGGGGCTCGGGGAGAGAGCGAGAGAGAGAGACGGGGCTCGGGGAGAGAGCGAGCGAGAGACGGGGCTCGGGGAGAGAGCGAGAGAGAGACGGGGCTCGGGGAGAGAGAGAGAGAGACGGGGCTCAGGGAGAGAGACAGAGAGAGAGAGAGAGAGAGAGACGGGGCTCAGGGAGAGAGCGAGAGAGACGGGGCTCGGGGAGAGAGCGAGAGAAAGAGACGGGGCTCAGGGATAGAGCGAGAGAAAGAGATGGGGCTCGGGGAGAGAGAGACGGTGCTCGGGGAGAGAGAGACGGTGCTCAGGGAGAGAGAGAGAGAGACGGTGCTCGGGGAGAGAGAGAGAGAGACGGTGCTCGGGGAGAGAGAGAGAGAGACGGTGCTCGGGGAGAGAGAGAGAGAGAGACGGGGCTCGGGGAGAGAGAGAGAGAGAGACGGGGCTCGGGGGGAGAGAGAGAGACGGGGCTCGGGGGGAGAGAGAGAGACGGGGCTCGGGGGGAGAGAGAGAGACGGGGCTCGGGGGGAGAGAGAGAGACGGGGCTCGGGGAGAGAGAGAGAGACGGGGCTCGGGGAGAGAGAGAGAGACCGGGCTCGGGGAGAGAGCAAGAGAGAGAGACGGGGCTCGGGGAGAGAGAGAGAGAGAGAGAGAGAGAGCGACGGGCCTCGGGGAGAGAGTGAGAGAGAGAGACACGGGGCTCGGGGAGAGAGTGAGAGAGAGACGGGGCTCGGTGTGGGGGAGAGAGAGAGACGGGGCTCGGGGAGAGAGCGAGAGAGAGACGGGGCTCGGGGAGAGAGAGAGAGACGGGGCTCGGGGAGAGAGAGAGAGACGGGGCTCGGGGAGAGAGAGAGAGAGAGACGGGGATCGGGGAGAGAGCGAGAGAAAGAGACCGGGCTCAGGGATAGAGCGAGAGAAAGAGATGGGGCTCGGGGAGAGAGCGAGAGAGAGAGAGACGGTGCTCGGGGAGAGAGAGACGGTGCTCGGGGAGAGAGAGACGGTGCTCGGGGAGAGAGAGAGAGAGACGGTGCTCGGGGAGAGAGAGAGAGAGACGGTGCTCGGGGAGAGAGAGAGAGAGACGGTGCTCGGGGAGAGAGAGAGAGAGACGGGGCTCGGGGAGAGAGAGAGAGAGAGACGGGGCTCGGGGGGAGAGAGAGAGACGGGGCTCGGGGGGAGAGAGAGAGACGGGGCTCGGGGAGAGAGCGAGGGAGAGAGACGGGGCTCGGGGAGAGAGCGAGAGAGAGAGACAGGGCTCGGGGGGAGAGAGCGAGAGAGAGACACACGGGGCTCGGGGAGAGAGCGAGGGAGAGAGACGGGGCTCGGGGGGAGAGAGAGAGACGGGGCTCGGGGGGAGAGAGAGAGACGGGGCTCGGGGGGAGAGAGAGAGACGGGGCTCGGGGGGAGAGAGAGAGACGGGGCTCGGGGGGAGAGAGAGAGACGGGGCTCGGGGGGAGAGAGAGAGACGGGGCTCGGGGGGAGAGAGAGAGACGGGGCTCGGGGAGAGAGCGAGGGAGAGAGACGGGGCTCGGGGAGAGAGAGAGAGAGAGAGACGGGGCTCGGGGAGAGAGAGAGAGAGAGAGACGGGGCTCGGGGGGAGAGAGCGAGAGAGAGACACACGGGGCTCGGGGAGAGAGCGAGAGTGAGAGACGGGGCTCGGGGAGAGAGCGAGAGAGAGAGAGACGGGGCTCGGGGAGAGAGCGAGAGAGAGAGACACGGGGCTCGGGGAGAGAGAGCGAGAGAGAGAGACGGGGCTCGGGGAGAGAGAGAGACGGGGCTCGGGGAGAGAGAGCGAGAGAGAGAGACGGGGCTCGGGGAGAGAGAGCGAGAGAGAGAGACGGGGCTCGGGGAGAGAGAGCGAGAGTGAGAGACGGGGCTCGGGGAGAGAGCGAGAGAGAGAGACGGGGCTCGGTGTTGGGGAGAGAGAGAGAGAGACGGGGCTCGGGGAGAGCGAGAGAGAGAGACGGGGCTCGGGGAGAGAGCGAGAGAGAGAGACGGGGCTCTGGGAGAGAGCGAGAGAGAGAGACGGGGCTCTGGGAGAGAGCGAGAGAGAGAGACGGGGCTCGGGGAGAGAGCGAGAGAGAGAGGCGGGGCTCGGGGAGAGAGCGAGAGAGAGAGACGGGGCTCGGGGAGAGAGCGAGAGAGAGAGACGGGGCTCGGGGAGAGAGCGAGAGAGAGAGACGGGGCTCGGGGAGAGAGAGAAGGGGCTCGGGGAGAGAGTGAGAGAGAGAGACGGGGCTCGGGGAGAGAGAGACGGGGCTCGGGGAGAGAGAGACGGGGCTCGGGGAGAGAGAGACGGGGCTCGGGGAGAGAGAGACGGGGCTCGGGGAGAGAGAGACGGGGCTCGGGGAGAGAGAGACGGGGCTCGGGGAGAGAGCGAGCGAGAGACGGGGCTCGGGGAGAGAGAGACGGGGCTCGGGGAGAGAGCGAGAGAGAGAGACGGGGCTCGGGGAGAGAGCGAGAGAGAGAGACGGGGCTCGGGGAGAGAGCGAGAGAGAGAGACGGGGCTCGGGGAGAGAGCGAGAGAGAGAGACGGGGCTCGGGGAGAGAGAGAAGGGGCTCGGGGAGAGAGTGAGAGAGAGAGGACGGGGCTCGGGGAGAGAGAGACGGGGCTCGGGGAGAGAGAGACGGGGCTCGGGGAGAGAGAGACGGGGCTCGGGGAGAGAGAGACGGGGCTCGGGGAGAGAGAGACGGGGCTCGGGGAGAGAGAGACGGGGCTCGGGGAGAGAGAGACGGGGCTCGGGGAGAGAGCGAGCGAGAGACGGGGCTCGGGGAGAGAGAGACGGGGCTCGGGGAGAGAGAGACGGGGCTCGGGGAGAGAGAGACGGGGCTCGGGGAGAGAGCGAGCGAGAGACGGGGCTCGGGGAGAGAGCGAGAGAGAGAGACGGGGCTCAGGGAGAGAGCGAGAGAGACGGGGCTCGGGGAGAGAGCGAGAGAGACGGGGCTCGGGGAGAGAGCGAGAGAGACGGGGCCCGGGGAGAGAGCGAGAGAGACGGGGCTCGGGGAGAGAGCGAGAGAGACGGGGCTCGGGGAGAGAGCGAGAGAGACGGGGCTCGGGGAGAGAGCGAGAGAGACGGGGCTCGGGGAGAGAGCGAGAGAGACGGGGCTCGGGGAGAGAGCGAGAGAGACGGGGCTCGGGGAGAGAGCGAGAGAGACGGGGCTCGGGGAGAGAGCGAGAGAGACGGGGCTCGGGGGGAGAGAGCGAGACGGGGCTCGGGGGGAGAGAGCGAGACGGCACTCGGGGGGAGAGAGCGAGACGGGGCTCGGGGGGAGAGAGAGAGACGGGGCTCGGGGAGAGCGCGAGAGAGAGAGACGGGGCTCGGGGGAGAGCGCGAGAGAGAGAGACGGGGCTCGGGGAGAGCGCGAGAGAGAGAGACGGGGCTCGGGGAGAGAGCGAGAGAGAGAGACGGGGCTCGGGGAGAGAGCGAGAGAGAGAGACGGGGCTCGGTGTTGGGGAGAGAGAGAGAGAGACGGGGCTCGGGGAGAGAGCGAGAGAGAGAGAGACGGGGCTCGGGGAGAGAGCGAGAGAGAGAGACGGGGCTCGGGGATACAGCGAGAGAGAGACGGGGCTCGGGGAGAGAGCGAGAGCGAGAGAGAGACGGGGCTCGGGGAGAGAGCGAGAGAGAGAGACGGGGCTCGGGGAGACAGCGAGAGAGACGGGGCTCGGGGAGAGAGCGAGAGAGAGAGAGAGAGAAAGTCGGGGCTCGGGGGGAGAGAGAGAGAGAGAGAGAGAGAGAGAGAGATGGGACTTGGGGAGAGAGAGAGCGACGGGGCTCGGGGAGAGAGCGAGAGAGAGAGACGGGGCTCGGGGAGAGAGAGAGAGAGAGAGAGAGAGAGACGGGGCTCGGGGAGAGAGCGAGAGACGGGGCTCGGGGAGAGAGAGCGAGAGAGAGACGGGGCTCGGGGAGAGAGCGAGAGAGAGAGACGGGGCTCGGGGAGAGAGCGAGAGAGAGAGACGGGGCTCGGGGAGAGAGCGAGGGAGAGAGACGGGGCTCGGGGAGAGAGCGAGAGAGAGAGAGACGGGGCTCGGGGAGAGAGCGAGAGAGAGAGACGGGACTCGGGGAGAGAGAGAGACAGAGAGACGGGGCTAGGGGAGAGAGAGAGCGAGAGAGACGGGGCTCGGGGAGAGAGAGAGCGAGAGAGACGGGGCTCGGGGAGAGAGCGAGAGAGAAAGTCGGGGCTCGGGGAGAGAGAGAGAGAGAGGGAGAGAGAGAGACGGGACTTGGGGAGAGAGAGAGCGACGGGGCTCGGGGAGAGAGCGAGAGAGAGAGACGGGGCTCGGGGGGAGAGAGAGAGAGAGAGAGAGAGAGAGACGGGGCTTGGGGAGAGAGAGCGACGGGGCTCGTGGAGAGAGCGAGAGAGAGAGACGGGGCTCGGGGAGAGAGCGAGAGAGAGAGACGGGGCTCGGGGAGAGAGCGAGAGAAAGAGACGGGGCTCGGGGAGAGAGCGAGAGAGAGAGACACGGGGCTCGGCGAGAGATCGAGAGACGGGGCTCGGGGAGAGAGAGCGAGAGAGACACGGGGCTCGGGGAGAGAGAGAGAGAGAGAGACACGGGGCTCGGGGAGAGAGCGAGAGAGAGACACGGGACTCGGGGAGAGAGCGAGAGAGAGAAACACGGGGCTCGGGGAGAGAGCGAGAGAGAGAGACGGGGCTCGGGGAGAGAGCGAGAGAGAGAGACGGGGCTCGGGGAGAGAGCGAGAGAAAGAGACGGGGCTCGGGGAGAGAGAGAGCGACGGGGCTCGGGGAGAGAGCGAGAGAGAGAGACACGGGGCTCGGGGAGAGAGCGAGCCACGGGGCTCGGGGAGAGAGCGAGCGAGAGACGGGGCTCGGGGAGAGAGCGAGCGAGAGACGGGGCTCGGGGAGAGAGCGAGAGAGAGACGGGGCTCGGGGAGAGAGAGAGAGAGACGGGGCTCAGGGAGAGAGATAGAGAGAGAGAGAGAGAGAGACGGGGCTCAGGGAGAGAGCGAGAGAGAGAGACGGGACTCGGGGAGAGAGCGAGAGAGACGGGGCTCGGGGAGAGAGCAAGAGAAAGAGATGGGGCTCGGGGAGAGAGCGAGAGAGAGAGACGGTGCTCGGGGAGAGAGAGACGGGGCTCGGGGAGAGAGAGACGGGGCTCGGGGAGAGAGAGACGGGGCTCGGGGAGAGAGAGACGGGGCTCGGGGAGAGAGCGAGAGAGACGGGGCTCGGGGAGAGAGCGAGAGAAAGAGATGGGGCTCGGGGAGAGAGCGAGAGAGAGAGACGGTGCTCGGGGAGAGAGAGACGGTGCTCGGGGAGAGAGAGACGGTGCTCGGGGAGAGAGAGACGGTGCTCGGGGAGAGAGAGACGGTGCTCGGGGAGAGAGAGACGGTGCTCGGGGAGAGAGAGACGGTGCTCGGGGAGAGAGAGAGAGAGAGACGGGGATCGGGGAGAGAGCGAGAGAAAGAGACGGGGCTCAGGGATAGAGCGAGAGAAAGAGACGGGGCTCGGGGAGAGAGCGAGAGAGAGAGACGGGGCTCGGGGAGAGAGCGAGAGAGAGACGGGGCTCGGGGAGAGAGAGAGAGAGACGGGGCTCGGAGAGAGAGAGAGAGAGAGAGAGAGAGAGAGACGGGGCTCAGGGAGAGAGCGAGAGAGAGAGACGGGGCTCGGGGAGAGAGCGAGAGAGACGGGGCTCGGGGAGAGTGCGAGAGAAAGAGACGGGGCTCAGGGATAGAGCGAGAGAAAGAGATGGGGCTCGGGGAGAGAGAGACGGTGCTCGGGGAGAGAGAGAGAGAGACGGTGCTCGGGGAGAGAGAGAGAGAGACGGTGCTCGGGGAGAGAGAGAGAGAGACGGTGCTCGGGGAGAGAGAGAGAGAGACGGTGCTCGGGGAGAGAGAGAGAGAGACGGTGCTCGGGGAGAGAGAGAGAGAGACGGGGATCGGGGAGAGAGCGAGAGAAAGAGACGGGGCTCAGGGATAGAGCGAGAGAAAGAGACGGGGCTCGGGGAGAGAGCGAGAGAGAGAGACGGGGCTCGGGGAGAGAGCGAGAGAGAGAGACTGGGCTCGGGGAGAGAGAGAGAGAGAGACGGGGCTCGGGGGGAGAGCGAGAGAGAGAGACGGGGCTCGGGGGGAGAGCGAGAGAGAGAGACGGGGCTCGGGGAGAGAGAGAGAGAGACGGGGCTCGGAGAGAGAGAGAGAGAGAGAGAGAGAGAGAGAGAGACGGGGCTCAGGGAGAGAGCGAGAGAGAGAGACGGGGCTCGGGGAGAGAGCGAGAGAGACGGGGCTCGGGGAGAGTGCGAGAGAAAGAGACGGGGCTCAGGGATAGAGCGAGAGAAAGAGATGGGGCTCGGGGAGAGAGAGACGGTGCTCGGGGAGAGAGAGAGAGAGACGGTGCTCGGGGAGAGAGAGAGAGAGACGGTGCTCGGGGAGAGAGAGAGAGAGACGGTGCTCGGGGAGAGAGAGAGAGAGACGGTGCTCGGGGAGAGAGCGAGAGAAAGAGACGGGGCTCAGGGATAGAGCGAGAGAAAGAGACGGGGCTCGGGGAGAGAGCGAGAGAGAGAGACGGGGCTTGGGGAGAGAGCGAGAGAGAGAGACGGGGCTCGGGGAGAGAGAGAGAGAGACGGGGCTCGGGGGGAGAGCGAGAGAGAGAGACGGGGCTCGGGGAGAGAGAGAGAGAGACGGGGCTCGGAGAGAGAGAGAGAGAGAGAGAGAGAGAGAGAGAGACGGGGCTCGGAGAGAGCGAGAGAGAGAGACGGGGCTCGGGGAGAGAGCGAGAGAGACGGGGCTCGGGGAGAGTGTGAGAGAAAGAGACGGGGCTCAGGGATAGAGCGAGAGAAAGAGATGGGGCTCGGGGAGAGAGAGACGGTGCTCGGGGAGAGAGAGACGGTGCTCGGGGAGAGAGAGAGAGCGACGGGCCTCGGGGAGAGAGTGAGAGAGAGAGACACGGGGCTCGGGGAGAGAGTGAGAGAGAGACGGGGCTCGGTGTGGGGGAGAGAGAGAGACGGGGCTCGGGGAGAGAGCGAGAGAGAGACGGGGCTCGGTGTTGGGGAGAGAGAGAGAGACGGTGCTCGGGGAGAGAGAGAGAGAGACGGGGATCGGGGAGAGAGAGAGAGAAAGAGACGGGGCTCAGGGATAGAGCGAGAGAAAGAGACGGGGCTCGGGGAGAGAGCGAGAGAGAGAGACGGTGCTCGGGGAGAGAGCGAGAGAGAGAGACGGTGCTCGGGGAGAGAGAGACGGTGCTCGGGGAGAGAGAGACGGTGCTCGGGGAGAGAGAGACGGGGATCGGGGAGAGAGAGAGAGAGACGGGGCTCGGGGAGAGAGAGACGGGGCTCGGGGAGAGAGAGACGGGGCTCGGGGAGAGAGAGACGGTGCTCGGGGAGAGAGAGACGGTGCTCGGGGAGAGAGAGACGGTGCTCGGGGAGAGAGAGACGGTGCTCGGGGAGAGAGAGACGGTGCTCGGGGAGAGAGAGAGAGAGAGACGGTGCTCGGGGAGAGAGAGACGGTGCTCGGGGAGAGGGAGAGAGAGACGGTGCTCGGGGAGAGAGAGAGAGTGACGGTGCTCGGGGAGAGAGAGAGAGAGACGGGGCTCGGGGGGAGAGAGAGAGACGGGGCTCGGGGGGAGAGAGACGGTGCTCGGGGAGAGAGAGACGGTGCTCGGGGAGAGAGAGAGAGAGAGACGGTGCTCGGGGAGAGAGAGACGGTGCTCGGGGAGAGAGAGAGAGTGACGGTGCTCGGGGAGAGAGAGAGAGAGACGGGGCTCGGGGGGAGAGAGAGAGACGGGGCTCGGGGGGAGAGAGAGAGACGGGGCTCGGGGGGAGAGAGAGAGACGGGGCTCGGGGGGAGAGAGAGAGACGGGGCTCGGGGAGAGAGAGAGAGACGGGGCTCGGGGGGAGAGAGAGAGACGGGGCTCGGGGGGAGAGAGAGAGACGGGGCTCGGGGGGAGAGAGAGAGACGGGGCTCGGGGGGAGAGAGAGAGACGGGGCTCGGGGGGAGAGAGAGAGACGGGGCTCGGGGGGAGAGAGAGAGACGGGGCTCGGGGGGAGAGAGAGAGACGGGGCTCGGGGGGAGAGAGAGAGACGGGGCTCGGGGGGAGAGAGAGAGACGGGGCTCGGGGGGAGAGAGAGAGACGGGGCTCGGGGGGAGAGAGAGAGACGGGGCTCGGGGGGAGAGAGAGAGACGGGGCTCGGGGGGAGAGAGAGAGACGGGGCTCGGGGGGAGAGAGAGAGACGGGGCTCGGGGGGAGAGAGAGAGACGGGGCTCGGGGGGAGAGAGAGAGACGGGGCTCGGGGGGAGAGAGAGAGACGGGGCTCGGGGGGAGAGAGAGAGACGGGGCTCGGGGGGAGAGAGAGAGACGGGGCTCGGGGGGAGAGAGAGAGAGAGAGACGGGGCTCGGGGAGAGAGCGAGAGAGAGAGACACGGGGCTCGGGGAGAGAGAGCGAGCGAGAGACGGGGCTCGGGGAGAGAGAGCGTGCGAGAGACGGGGCTCGGGGAGAGAGCGAGAGAGAGAGAGACGGGGTTCGGGGAGAGAGCGAGAGAGAGAGACGGGGCTCGGGGAGAGAGCGAGAGAGAGAGACGGGGCTCGGGGAGAGAGCGAGAGAGAGAGACGGTGCTCGGGGAGAGAGCGAGAGAGAGAGAGACGGGGCTCGGGGAGAGAGCGAGAGAGAGAGAGACGGGGCTCGGGGAGAGAGCGAGAGAGAGAGAGACGGGGCTCGGGGAGAGAGCGAGAGAGAGAGAGACGGGGCTCGGGGAGAGAGCGAGAGAGAGAGACGGGGCTCGGGGAGAGAGCGAGAGAGAGAGACGGGGCTCGGGGAGAGAGCGAGAGAGAGAGACGGGGCTCGGGGAGAGAGCGAGAGACAGAGACGGGGCTCGGGGAGAGAGCGAGAGACAGAGACGGGGCTCGGGGAGAGAGCGAGAGAGAGAGACGGGGCTCGGGGAGAGAGAGCGAGAGAGAGAGACACGGGGCTCGGGGAGAGAGAGCGAGCGAGAGACGGGGCTCGGGGAGAGAGAGCGAGCGAGAGACGGGGCTCGGGGAGAGAGAGCGTGCGAGAGACGGGGCTCGGGGAGAGAGCGAGAGAGAGACGGGGCTCAGGGAGAGAGAGAGAGCGAGAGAGAGACAGAGAGACGGGGCTCGGGGAGAGAGCGAGAGAGAGACGGGGCTCAGGGAGAGAGAGAGAGAGACGGGGCTCGGGGAAAGAGAGAGAGAGAGACGGGGCTCGGGGAGAGAGCGAGCCACGGGGCTCGGGGAGAGAGCGAGCGAGAGACGGGGCTCGGGGAGAGAGCGAGCGAGAGACGGGGCTCGGGGAGAGAGCGAGAGAGAGACGGGGCTCGGGGAGAGAGAGAGAGAGACGGGGCTCAGGGAGAGAGATAGAGAGAGAGAGAGAGAGAGAGACGGGGCTCAGGGAGAGAGCGAGAGAGAGAGACGGGACTCGGGGAGAGAGCGAGAGAGACGGGGCTCGGGGAGAGAGCAAGAGAAAGAGATGGGGCTCGGGGAGAGAGCGAGAGAGAGAGAGACGGTGCTCGGGGAGAGAGCGAGAGAGAGAGACGGGGAGAGAGAGACGGGGCTCGGGGAGAGAGAGACGGGGCTCGGGGAGAGAGAGACGGGGCTCGGGGAGAGAGCGAGAGAGACGGGGCTCGGGGAGAGAGCGAGAGAAAGAGATGGGGCTCGGGGAGAGAGCGAGAGAGAGAGACGGTGCTCGGGGAGAGAGAGACAGTGCTCGGGGAGAGAGAGACGGTGCTCGGGGAGAGAGAGAGAGAGACGGGGATCGGGGAGAGAGCGAGAGAAAGAGACGGGGCTCAGGGATAGAGCGAGAGAAAGAGACGGGGCTCGGGGAGAGAGCGAGAGAGAGAGACGGGGCTCGGGGAGAGAGCGAGAGAGAGACGGGGCTCGGGGAGAGAGAGAGAGAGACGGGGCTCGGAGAGAGAGAGAGAGAGACGGGGCTCAGGGAGAGAGCGAGAGAGAGAGACGGGGCTCGGGGAGAGAGCGAGAGAGACGGGGCTCGGGGAGAGTGCGAGAGAAAGAGACGGGGCTCAGGGATAGAGCGAGAGAAAGAGATGGGGCTCGGGGAGAGAGAGACGGTGCTCGGGGAGAGAGAGAGAGAGACGGTGCTCGGGGAGAGAGAGAGAGAGACGGTGCTCGGGGAGAGAGAGAGAGAGACGGGGATCGGGGAGAGAGCGAGAGAAAGAGACGGGGCTCAGGGATAGAGCGAGAGAAAGAGACGGGGCTCGGGGAGAGAGCGAGAGAGAGAGACGGGGCTTGGGGAGAGAGCGAGAGAGAGAGACGGGGCTCGGGGAGAGAGCGAGAGAGACGGGGCTCGGGGAGAGTGCGAGAGAAAGAGACGGGGCTCAGGGATAGAGCGAGAGAAAGAGATGGGGCTCGGGGAGAGAGTGAGAGAGAGACGGGGCTCGGTGTGGGGGAGAGAGAGAGACGGGGCTCGGGGAGAGAGCGAGAGAGAGACGGGGCTCGGTGTTGGGGAGAGAGAGAGAGACGGTGCTCGGGGAGAGAGAGAGAGAGACGGGGATCGGGGAGAGAGAGAGAGAAAGAGACGGGGCTCAGGGATAGAGCGAGAGAAAGAGATGGGGCTCGGGGAGAGAGCGAGAGAGAGAGACGGTGCTCGGGGAGAGAGCGAGAGAGAGAGACGGTGCTCGGGGAGAGAGAGACGGTGCTCGGGGAGAGAGAGACGGGGATCGGGGAGAGAGAGAGAGAGACGGGGCTCGGGGGGAGAGAGACGGGGCTCGGGGAGAGAGAGACGGGGCTCGGGGAGAGAGAGACGGTGCTCGGGGAGAGAGAGACGGTGCTCGGGGAGAGAGAGACGGTGCTCGGGGAGAGAGAGACGGTGCTCGGGGAGAGAGAGACGGTGCTCGGGGAGAGAGAGAGAGAGACGGTGCTCGGGGAGAGAGAGAGAGAGACGGTGCTCGGGGAGAGAGAGAGAGAGACGGGGCTCGGGGGGGAGAGAGAGAGACGGGGCTCGGGGGGAGAGAGAGAGACGGGGCTCGGGGGGAGAGAGAGAGACGGGGCTCGGGGGGAGAGAGAGAGACGGGGCTCGGGGGGAGAGAGAGAGACGGGGCTCGGGGGGAGAGAGAGAGACGGGGCTCGGGGGGAGAGAGAGAGACGGGGCTCGGGGGGAGAGAGAGAGACGGGGCTCGGGGGGAGAGAGAGAGACGGGGCTCGGGGGGAGAGAGAGAGACGGGGCTCGGGGGGAGAGAGAGAGACGGGGCTCGGGGGGAGAGAGAGAGACGGGGCTCGGGGGGAGAGAGAGAGACGGGGCTCGGGGGGAGAGAGAGAGACGGGGCTCGGGGGGAGAGAGAGAGACGGGGCTCGGGGGGAGAGAGAGAGAGAGAGAGACGGGGCTCGGGGAGAGAGCGAGAGAGAGAGACACGGGGCTCGGGGAGAGAGAGCGAGCGAGAGACGGGGCTCGGGGAGAGAGAGCGAGCGAGAGACGGGGCTCGGGGAGAGAGAGAGAGAGACGGGGCTCAGGGAGAGAGCGAGAGAGAGAGACGGGGCTCGGGGAGAGAGCGAGAGAGACGGGGCTCGGGGAGAGTGCGAGAGAAAGAGACGGGGCTCAGGGATAGAGCGAGAGAAAGAGATGGGGCTCGGGGAGAGAGAGACGGTGCTCGGGGAGAGAGAGAGAGAGACGGTGCTCGGGGAGAGAGAGAGAGAGACGGTGCTCGGGGAGAGAGAGAGAGAGACGGGGATCGGGGAGAGAGCGAGAGAAAGAGACGGGGCTCAGGGATAGAGCGAGAGAAAGAGACGGGGCTCGGGGAGAGAGCGAGAGAGAGAGACGGGGCTTGGGGAGAGAGCGAGAGAGAGAGACGGGGCTCGGGGAGAGAGAGAGAGAGACGGGGCTCGGGGGGAGAGCGAGAGAGAGAGACGGGGCTCGGGGAGAGAGAGAGAGAGACGGGGCTCGGAGAGAGAGAGAGAGAGAGAGAGAGAGAGAGAGAGACGGGGCTCAGGGAGAGAGCGAGAGAGAGAGACGGGGCTCGGGGAGAGAGCGAGAGAGACGGGGCTCGGGGAGAGTGCGAGAGAAAGAGACGGGGCTCAGGGATAGAGCGAGAGAAAGAGATGGGGCTCGGGGAGAGAGAGACGGTGCTCGGGGAGAGAGAGACGGTGCTCGGGGAGAGAGAGAGAGCGACGGGCCTCGGGGAGAGAGTGAGAGAGAGAGACACGGGGCTCGGGGAGAGAGTGAGAGAGAGACGGGACTCGGTGTGGGGGAGAGAGAGAGACGGGGCTCGGGGAGAGAGCGAGAGAGAGACGGGGCTCGGTGTTGGGGAGAGAGAGAGAGACGGTGCTCGGGGAGAGAGAGAGAGAGACGGGGATCGGGGAGAGAGAGAGAGAAAGAGACGGGGCTCAGGGATAGAGCGAGAGAAAGAGATGGGGCTCGGGGAGAGAGCGAGAGAGAGAGACGGTGCTCGGGGAGAGAGCGAGAGAGAGAGACGGTGCTCGGGGAGAGAGAGACGGTGCTCGGGGAGAGAGAGACGGGGATCGGGGAGAGAGAGAGAGAGACGGGGCTCGGGGAGAGAGAGACGGGGCTCGGGGAGAGAGAGACGGGGCTCGGGGAGAGAGAGACGGTGCTCGGGGAGAGAGAGACGGGGCTCGGGGAGAGAGAGACGGTGCTCGGGGAGAGAGAGACGGTGCTCGGGGAGAGAGAGACGGTGCTCAGGGAGAGAGAGACGGTGCTCGGGGAGAGAGAGAGAGAGATGGTGCTCGGGGAGAGAGAGAGAGAGACGGTGCTCGGGGAGAGAGAGAGAGAGACGGGGCTCGGGGGGAGAGAGAGAGACGGGTTCGGGGGGAGAGAGAGAGACGGGGCTCGGGGGGAGAGAGAGAGACGGGGCTCGGGGGGAGAGAGAGAGACGGGGCTCGGGGGGAGAGAGAGAGACGGGGCTCGGGGGGAGAGAGAGAGACGGGGCTCGGGGGGAGAGAGAGAGACGGGGCTCGGGGGGAGAGAGAGAGAGAGAGACGGGGCTCGGGGAGAGAGCGAGAGAGAGAGACACGGGGCTCGGGGAGAGAGAGCGAGCGAGAGACGGGGCTCGGGGAGAGAGAGCGAGCGAGAGACGGGGCTCGGGGAGAGAGAGCGTGCGAGAGACGGGGCTCGGGGAGAGAGCGAGAGAGAGAGAGACGGGGCTCGGGGAGAGAGCGAGAGAGAGAGACGGGGCTCGGGGAGAGAGCGAGAGAGAGAGAGACGGGGCTCGGGGAGAGAGCGAGAGAGAGAGAGACGGGGCTCGGGGAGAGAGCGAGAGAGAGAGAGACGGGGCTCGGGGAGAGAGCGAGAGAGAGAGACGGGGCTCGGGGAGAGAGCGAGAGAGAGAGACGGGGCTCGGGGAGAGAGCGAGAGACAGAGACGGGGCTCGGGGAGAGAGCGAGAGACAGAGACGGGGCTCGGGGAGAGAGCGAGAGAGAGAGACGGGGCTCGGGGAGAGAGCGAGAGAGAGAGACACGGGGCTCGGGGAGAGAGAGCGAGCGAGAGAGACACGGGGCTCGGGGAGAGAGAGCGAGCGAGAGACGGGGCTCGGGGAGAGAGAGCGAGCGAGAGACGGGGCTCGGGGAGAGAGAGCGTGCGAGAGACGGGGCTCGGGGAGAGAGCGAGAGAGAGACGGGGCTCAGGGAGAGAGAGAGAGCGAGAGAGAGACAGAGAGACGGGGCTCAGGGAGAGAGAGAGAGAGACGGGGCTCGGGGAAAGAGAGAGAGAGAGACGGGGCTCGGGGAGAGAAAGAGAGAGAGAGAGAGACGGGGCTCGGGGAGAGAGAGAGAGAGAGAGAGAGAGACGGGGCTCGGGGAGAGAGAGAGAGAGAGAGACGGGGCTCGGCGAGAGGGGGAGAGAGAGCGAGAGAGACAGACGGGGCTCGGGGAGAGAGCGAGAGAGAGAGACGGGGCTCGGGGAGAGAGCGAGAGAGAGAGACGGGGCTCGGGGAGAGAGCGAGAGAGAGAGACGGGGCTCGGGGAGAGAGCGAGAGAGAGAGACGGGGCTCGGGGAGAGAGAGACGGGGCTCGGGGAGAGAGTGAGAGAGAGAGACGGGGCTCGGGGAGAGAGAGACGGGGCTCGGGGAGAGAGCGAGCGAGAGACGGGGCTCGGGGAGAGAGCGAGAGAGAGAGACGGGGCTCGGGGAGAGAGCGAGAGAGAGAGACGGGGCTCGGGGAGAGAGCGAGAGAGAGAGACGGGGCTCGGGGAGAGAGCGAGAGAGACGGGGCTCGGGGAGAGAGCGAGAGAGACGGGGCTCGGGGAGAGAGCGAGAGAGACGGGGCTCGGGGAGAGAGCGAGAGAGACGGGGCTCGGGGAGAGAGCGAGAGAGACGGGGCTCGGGGAGAGAGCGAGAGAGACGGGGCTCGGGGAGAGAGCGAGAGAGACGGGGCTCGGGGAGAGAGCGAGAGAGACGGGGCTCGGGGAGAGAGCGAGAGAGACGGGGCTCGGGGAGAGAGCGAGAGAGACGGGGCTCGGGGAGAGAGCGAGAGAGAGACACACGTGGCTCGGGGAGAGAGCGAGAGAGAGACACACGTGGCTCGGGGAGAGAGCGTGAGACATGGGGCTCGGGGAGAGAGCGAGGGAGACGGGGCTCGTGGAGAGAGAGTGATAGAGAGAGACGGGGCTCGGGGAGAGAGCGAGAGAGAGAGACGGGGCTCGGGGAGAGAGCGAGAGAGAGAGACGGGGCTCGGTGTTGGGGAGAGAGAGAGAGAGACGGGGCTCGGGGAGAGAGCGAGAGAGAGAGACGGGGCTCGGGGAGAGAGCGAGAGAGAGAGACGGGGCTCGGGGAGAGAGCGAGAGAGAGAGACGGGGCTCGGGGAGAGAGCGAGAGAGAGAGACGGGGCTCGGGGAGAGAGCGAGAGAGACGGGGCTCGGGGAGAGAGCGAGAGAGACGGGGCTCGGGGAGAGAGCGAGAGAGAGAGAGAAAAAGTCGGGGCTCGGGGAGAGAGAGAGAGAGAGAGAGAGAGAGAGACGGGACTTGGGGAGAGAGAGAGCGACGGGGCTCGGGGAGAGAGCGAGAGAGAGAGACGGGGCTCGGGGAGAGAGCGAGAGAGAGAGAGAGAGACGGGGCTCGGGGAGAGAGCGAGAGACGGGGCTCGGGGAGAGAGAGCGAGAGAGAGACGGGGCTCGGGGAGAGAGCGAGAGAGAGAGACACGGGGGTCGGGGAGAGAGCGAGCGAGAGACGGGGCTCGGGGAGAGAGCGAGAGTGAGAGACGGGGCCCGGGGAGAGAGCGAGAGAGAGAGAGACGGGGCTCGGGGAGAGAGCGAGAGAGAGAGAGACGGGGCTCGGGGAGAGAGCGAGAGAGAGAGAGACGGGGCTCGGGGAGAGAGCGAGAGAGAGAGAGACGGGGCTCGGGGAGAGAGCGAGAGAGAGAGAGACGGGGCTCGGGGAGAGAGCGAGAGAGAGAGACGGGACTCGGGGAGAGAGAGAGAGACAGAGAGACGGGGCGAGGGGAGAGAGAGAGCGAGAGAGACGGGGCTCGGGGAGAGAGAGAGCGAGAGAGACGGGGCTCGGGGAGAGAGCGAGAGAGAAAGTCGGGGCTCGGGGAGAGAGAGAGAGAGTGGGAGAGAGAGAGACGGGACTTGGGGAGAGAGAGAGCGACGGGGATCGGGGAGAGAGCGAGAGAGAGAGACGGGGCTCGGGGAGAGAGAGGGAGAGAGAGCGACGGGGCTCGGGGAGAGAGCGAGAGAGAGAGACGGGGCTGGGTGAGAGAGCGAGAGAAAGAGACGGGGCTCGGGAAGAGAGCGAGAGAGAGAGACACGGGGCTCGGGGAGAGAGCGAGAGACGGGGCTCGGGGAGAGAGAGCGAGAGAGAGATGGGGCTCGGGGAGAGAGCGAGAGAGAGAGACACGGGGCTCGGGGAGAGAGCGAGCGAGAGACGGGGCTCGGGGAGAGAGCGAGAGAGAGAGACGGGGCTCGGGGAGAGAGCGAGAGAAAGAGACGGGGCTCGGGGAGAGAGAGAGCGACGGGGCTCGGGGAGAGAGCGAGAGAGAGAGACACGGGGCTCGGGGAGAGAGCGAGCGAGAGAGACGGGGCTGGGCGAGAGAGCGAGAGAGAGACGGGGCTCGGGGAGAGAGCGAGAGCGAGACGAGGCTCGGGGAGAGAGCGAGAGAGAGAGACGGGGCTCGGGGAGAGAGCGAGAGAAAGAGACGGGGCTCGGGGAGAGAGAGAGCGACGGGGCTCGGGGAGAGAGCGAGAGAGAGAGACACGGGGCTCGGGGAGAGAGCGAGCGAGAGAGACGGGGCTGGGCGAGAGAGCGAGAGAGAGACGGGGCTCGGGGAGAGAGCGAGAGAGAGACGGGGCTCGGGGAGAGAGCGAGAGAGAGACGGGGCTCGGGGAGAGAGCGAGAGAGAGACGGGGCCCCGGGAGAGAGCGAGAGAGAGACGGGGCTCGGGGAGAGAGCGAGAGAGAGACGGGGCTCGGGGAGAGAGCGAGAGAGAGACGGGGCTCGGGGAGAGAGCGAGAGAGAGACGGGGCTCGGGGAGAGAGCGAGAGAGAGACGGGGCTCGGGGAGAGAGCGAGAGAGAGACGGGGCTCGGGGAGAGAGCGAGAGAGAGACGGGGCTCGGGGAGAGAGCGAGAGAGAGACGGGGCTCGGGGAGAGAGCGAGAGAGAGACGGGGCTCGGGGAGAGAGCGAGAGAGAGACGGGGCTCGGGGAGAGAGCGAGAGAGAGACGGGGCTCGGGGAGAGAGCGAGAGAGAGACGGGGCTCGGGGAGAGAGCGAGAGAGAGACGGGGCTCGGGGAGAGAGCGAGAGAGAGACGGGGCTCGGGGAGAGAGTGAGAGAGAGAGACGGGGCTCGGGGAGAGAGCGAGAGAGAGAGACGGGGCTCGGTGTTGGGGAGAGCGAGAGAGAGACGGGGCTCGGGGAGAGAGCGAGAGAGAGAGACGGGGCTCGGGGAGAGAGCGAGAGAGAGAGACGGGGCTCGGGGAGAGAGCGAGAGAGAGAGACGGGGCTCGGTGTTGGGGAGAGCGAGAGAGAGACGGGGCTCGGGGAGAGAGCGAGAGGGAGACGGGGCTCGGGGAGAGAGCGAGAGGAAGAGACGGGGCTCGGGGAGAGAGCGAGAGAGAGAGAGAGAGAGACGGTGCTTGGGGAGAGAGCGAGAGAGAGAGAGAGAGACGGTGCTTGGGGAGAGAGCGAGAGAGAGAGAGAGAGAGACGGTGCTTGGGGAGAGAGCGAGAGAGAGACGGGGCTCGGGGAGAGAGCGAGAGAGAGAGACGGGGCTCGGGGAGAGAGCGAGAGAGAGAGACGGGGCTCGGTGTTGGGGAGAGCGAGAGAGAGAGACGGGGCTCGGTGTTGGGGAGAGCGAGAGAGAGACGGGGCTCGGGGAGAGAGCGAGAGAGAGACGGGGCTCGGGGAGAGAGCGAGAGAGAGACGGGGCTCGGGGAGAGAGCGAGAGAGAGACGGGGCTCGGGGAGAGAGCGAGAGAGAGACGGGGCTCGGGGAGAGAGCGAGAGAGAGAGACGGGGCTCGGGGAGAGAGCGAGAGAGAGAGACGGGGCTCGGGGAGAGAGCGAGAGAGAGAGACGGGGCTCGGTGTTGGGGAGAGCGAGAGAGAGACGGGGCTCGGGGAGAGAGCGAGAGGGAGACGGGGAGAGAGCGAGAGGAAGAGACGGGGCTCGGGGAGAGAGCGAGAGAGAGAGAGAGACGGTGCTTGGGGAGAGAGCGAGAGAGAGAGAGAGAGACGGTGCTTGGGGAGAGAGTGAGAGAGAGAGAGAGAGAGACGGTGCTTGGGGAGAGAGCGAGAGAGAGAGACGGGGCTCGGGGAGAGAGCGAGAGAGAGAGACGGGGCTCGGTGTTGGGGAGAGCGAGAGAGAGACGGGGCTCGGGGAGAGAGCGAGAGAGAGACGGGGCTCGGGGAGAGAGCGAGAGAGAGACGGGGTTCGGGGAGAGAGCGAGAGAGAGACGGGGTTCGGGGAGAGAGCGAGAGAGAGACGGGGCTCGGGGAGAGAGCGAGAGAGAGACGGGGCTCGGGGAGAGAGCGAGAGAGAGACGGGGCTCGGGGAGAGAGCGAGAGAGAGACGGGGCTCGGGGAGAGAGCGAGAGCGAGAGAGAGACGGGGCTCGGGGAGAGAGCGAGAGAGAGACGGGGCTCGGGGAGAGAGCGAGAGAGAGAGACGGGGCTCGGGGAGAGAGCGAGAGAGAGAGACGGGGCTCGGTGTTGGGGAGAGCGAGAGAGAGACGGGGCTCGGGGAGAGAGCGAGAGGGAGACGGGGCTCGGGGAGAGAGCGAGAGGAAGAGACGGGGCTCGGGGAGAGAGCGAGAGAGAGAGAGAGAGAGACGGTGCTTGGGGAGAGAGCGAGAGAGAGAGAGAGAGACGGTGCTTGGGGAGAGAGCGAGAGAGAGAGAGAGAGAGACGGTGCTTGGGGAGAGAGCGAGAGAGAGAGACAGGGCTCGGGGAGAGAGCGAGAGAGAGAGACGGGGCTCGGGGAGAGAGCGAGAGAGAGAGACGGGGCTCGGTGTTGGGGAGAGCGAGAGAGAGACGGGGCTCGGGGAGAGAGCGAGAGAGAGAGACGGGGCTCGGTGTTGGGGAGAGCGAGAGAGAGACGGGGCTCGGGGAGAGAGCGAGAGAGAGAGACGGGGCTCGGTGTTGGGGAGAGCGAGAGAGAGACGGGGCTCGGGGAGAGAGCGAGAGGGAGACGGGGCTCGGGGAGAGAGCGAGAGAGAGAGACGGGTCTGGGTGAGAGAGCGAGAGAAAGAGACTGGGCTCGGGAAGAGAGCGAGAGAGAGAGACACGGGGCTCGGGGAGAGAGCGAGAGACGGGGCTCGGGGAGAGAGAGCGAGAGAGAGATGGGGCTCGGGGAGAGAGCGAGAGAGAGAGACACGGGGCTCGGGGAGAGAGCGAGCGAGAGACGGGGCTCGGGGAGAGAGCGAGAGAGAGAGACGGGGCTCGGGGAGAGAGCGAGAGAAAGAGACGGGGCTCGGGGAGAGAGAGAGCGACGGGGCTCGGGGAGAGAGCGAGAGAGAGAGACACGGGGCTCGGGGAGAGAGCGAGCGAGAGAGACGGGGCTGGGCGAGAGAGCGAGAGAGAGACGGGGCTCGGGGAGAGAGCGAGAGCGAGACGAGGCTCGGGGAGAGAGCGAGAGAGAGAGACGGGGCTCGGGGAGAGAGCGAGAGAAAGAGACGGGGCTCGGGGAGAGAGAGAGCGACGGGGCTCGGGGAGAGAGCGAGAGAGAGAGACACGGGGCTCGGGGAGAGAGCGAGCGAGAGAGACGGGGCTGGGCGAGAGAGCGAGAGAGAGACGGGGCTCGGGGAGAGAGCGAGAGAGAGACGGGGCTCGGGGAGAGAGCGAGAGAAAGAGACGGGGCTCGGGGAGAGAGAGAGCGACGGGGCTCGGGGAGAGAGCGAGAGAGAGAGACACGGGGCTCGGGGAGAGAGCGAGCGAGAGAGACGGGGCTGGGCGAGAGAGCGAGAGAGAGACGGGGCTCAGGGAGAGAGCGAGAGCGAGACGAGGCTCGGGGAGAGAGCGAGAGAGAGAGACGGGGCTCGGGGAGAGAGCGAGAGAAAGAGACGGGGCTCGGGGAGAGAGAGAGCGACGGGGCTCGGGGAGAGAGCGAGAGAGAGAGACACGGGGCTCGGGGAGAGAGCGAGCGAGAGAGACGGGGCTGGGCGAGAGAGCGAGAGAGAGACGGGGCTCGGGGAGAGAGCGAGAGAGAGACGGGGCTCGGGGAGAGAGCGAGAGAGAGACGGGGCTCGGGGAGAGAGCGAGAGAGAGACGGGGCCCCGGGAGAGAGCGAGAGAGAGACGGGGCTCGGGGAGAGAGCGAGAGCGAGAGAGAGACGGGGCTCGGGGAGAGAGCGAGAGAGAGACGGGGCTCGGGGAGAGAGCGAGAGAGAGACGGGGCTCGGGGAGAGAGCGAGAGAGAGACGGGGCTCGGGGAGAGAGCGAGAGAGAGACGGGGCTCGGGGAGAGAGCGAGAGAGAGACGGGGCTCGGGGAGAGAGCGAGAGAGAGACGGGGCTCGGGGAGAGAGCGAGAGAGAGACGGGGCTCGGGGAGAGAGCGAGAGAGAGACGGGGCTCGGGGAGAGAGCGAGAGAGAGACGGGGCTCGGGGAGAGAGCGAGAGAGAGACGGGGCTCGGGGAGAGAGCGAGAGAGAGAGACGGGGCTCGGGGAGAGAGCGAGAGAGAGAGACGGGGCTCGGTGTTGGGGAGAGCGAGAGAGAGACGGGGCTCGGGGAGAGAGCGAGAGAGAGAGACGGGGCTCGGGGAGAGAGCGAGAGAGAGAGACGGGGCTCGGGGAGAGAGCGAGAGAGAGAGACGGGGCTCGGTGTTGGGGAGAGCGAGAGAGAGACGGGGCTCGGGGAGAGAGCGAGAGGGAGACGGGGCTCGGGGAGAGAGCGAGAGGAAGAGACGGGGCTCGGGGAGAGAGCGAGAGAGAGAGAGAGAGAGACGGTGCTTGGGGAGAGAGCGAGAGAGAGAGAGAGAGACGGTGCTTGGGGAGAGAGCGAGAGAGAGAGAGAGAGAGACGGTGCTTGGGGAGAGAGCGAGAGAGAGACGGGGCTCGGGGAGAGAGCGAGAGAGAGAGACGGGGCTCGGGGAGAGAGCGAGAGAGAGAGACGGGGCTCGGTGTTGGGGAGAGCGAGAGAGAGAGACGGGGCTCGGTGTTGGGGAGAGCGAGAGAGAGACGGGGCTCGGGGAGAGAGCGAGAGAGAGAGACGGGGCTCGGTGTTGGGGAGAGCGAGAGAGAGACAGGGCTCGGGGAGAGAGCGAGAGGGAGACGGGGCTCGGGGAGAGAGCGAGAGGAAGAGACGGGGCTCGGGGAGAGAGCGAGAGAGAGAGAGAGAGAGACGGTGCTTGGGGAGAGAGCGAGAGAGAGAGAGAGAGACGGTGCTCGGGGAGAGAGCGAGAGAGAGAGAGAGAGAGACGGTGCCTGGGGAGAGAGCGAGAGAGAGAGACAGGGCTCGGGGAGAGAGCGAGAGAGAGAGACGGGGCTCGGGGAGAGAGCGAGAGAGAGAGACGGGGCTCGGTGTTGGGGAGAGCGAGAGAGAGACGGGGCTCGGGGAGAGAGCGAGAGAGAGACGGGGCTCGGGGAGAGAGCGAGAGAGAGACGGGGCTCGGGGAGAGAGCGAGAGAGAGACGGGGCTCGGGGAGAGAGCGAGAGAGAGACGGGGCTCGGGGAGAGAGCGAGAGAGAGACGGGGCTCGGGGAGAGAGCGAGAGAGAGAGACGGGGCTCGGGGAGAGAGCGAGAGAGAGAGACGGGGCTCGGTGTTGGGGAGAGCGAGAGAGAGACGGGGCTCGGGGAGAGAGCGAGAGAGAGAGACGGGGCTCGGTGTTGGGGAGAGCGAGAGAGAGACGGGGCTCGGGGAGAGAGCGAGAGGGAGACGGGGCTCGGGGAGAGAGCGAGAGGAAGAGACGGGGCTCGGGGAGAGAGCGAGAGAGAGAGAGAGAGAGACGGTGCTTGGGGAGAGAGCGAGAGAGAGAGAGAGAGACGGTGCTTGGGGAGAGAGCGAGAGAGAGAGAGAGAGAGACGGTGCTTGGGGAGAGAGCGAGAGAGAGACGGGGCTCGGGGAGAGAGCGAGAGAGAGAGACGGGGCTCAGTGTTGGGGAGAGCGAGAGAGAGAGAC
This sequence comes from Chiloscyllium punctatum, assembly GCF_047496795.1. NCBI lineage: Eukaryota > Metazoa > Chordata > Chondrichthyes > Orectolobiformes > Hemiscylliidae > Chiloscyllium > Chiloscyllium punctatum. The sequence continues at coordinate 40,990 of NW_027310586.1, forward strand.
GGGGCTCGGTGTTGGGGAGAGCGAGAGAGAGACGGGGCTCGGGGAGAGAGCGAGAGAGAGAGACGGGGCTCGGTGTTGGGGAGAGCGAGAGAGAGACGGGGCTCGGGGAGAGAGCGAGAGGGAGACGGGGCTCGGGGAGAGAGCGAGAGGAAGAGACGGGGCTCGGGGAGAGAGCGAGAGAGAGAGAGAGAGAGACGGTGCTTGGGGAGAGAGCGAGAGAGAGAGAGAGAGACGGTGCTTGGGGAGAGAGCGAGAGAGAGAGAGAGAGAGACGGTGCTTGGGGAGAGAGCGAGAGAGAGAGACAGGGCTCGGGGAGAGAGCGAGAGAGAGAGACGGGGCTCGGGGAGAGAGCGAGAGAGAGAGACGGGGCTCGGTGTTGGGGAGAGCGAGAGAGAGACGGGGCTCGGGGAGAGAGCGAGAGAGAGACGGGGCTCGGGGAGAGAGCGAGAGAGAGACGGGGCTCGGGGAGAGAGCGAGAGAGAGACGGGGTTCGGGGAGAGAGCGAGAGAGAGACGGGGCTCGGGGAGAGAGCGAGAGAGAGACGGGGCTCGGGGAGAGAGCGAGAGAGAGACGGGGCTCGGGGAGAGATCGAGAGAGAGACGGGGCTCGGGGAGAGAGCGAGAGAGAGACGGGGCTCGGGGAGAGAGCGAGAGAGAGACGGGGCTCGGGGAGAGAGCGAGAGAGAGACGGGGCTCGGGGAGAGAGCGAGAGAGAGACGGGGCTCGGGGAGAGAGCGAGAGAGAGACGGGGCTCGGGGAGAGAGCGAGAGCGAGAGAGAGACGGGGCTCGGGGAGAGAGCGAGAGAGAGACGGGGCTCGGGGAGAGAGCGAGAGAGAGAGACGGGGCTCGGGGAGAGAGCGAGAGAGAGAGACGGGGCTCGGTGTTGGGGAGAGCGAGAGAGAGACGGGGCTCGGGGAGAGAGCGAGAGGGAGACGGGGCTCGGGGAGAGAGCGAGAGAGAGAGAGAGAGAGACGGTGCTTGGGGAGAGAGCGAGAGAGAGAGAGAGAGACGGTGCTTGGGGAGAGAGCGAGAGAGCGAGAGAGAGAGACGGTGCTTGGGGAGAGAGCGAGAGAGAGAGACAGGGCTCGGGGAGAGAGCGAGAGAGAGAGACGGGGCTCGGGGAGAGAGCGAGAGAGAGAGACGGGGCTCGGTGTTGGGGAGAGCGAGAGAGAGACGGGGCTCGGGGAGAGAGCGAGAGAGAGACGGGGCTCGGGGAGAGAGCGAGAGAGAGACGGGGCTCGGGGAGAGAGCGAGAGAGAGACGGGGCTCGGGGAGAGAGCGAGAGAGAGACGGGGCTCGGGGAGAGAGCGAGAGAGAGACGGGGCTCGGGGAGAGAGCGAGAGAGAGACGGGGCTCGGGGAGAGAGTGAGAGAGAGAGAGAGACGGTGCTCGGGGAGAGAGCGAGAGACAGAGAGAGAGACGGTGCTCGGGGAGAGAGCGAGAGCGAGAGATAGAGAGACGGTGCTCGGGGAGAGAGCGAGAGAGAGACGGTGATCGGGGAGAGAGCGAGAGAGAGAGACGGTGCTCGGGGAGAGAGCGAGAGAGAGAGACGGGGCTCGGGGAGAGAGCGAGAGAGAGAGACGGGGCTCGGGGAGAGAGCGAGAGAGAGAGACGGGGCTCGGGGAGAGAGCGAGAGAGAGAGACGGAGCTCGGGGAGAGAGCGAGAGAGTGAGACGGGGCTCGGGGAGAGAGAGAGAGACGGGGCTCGGGGGGAGAGAGAGAGACGGGGCTCGGGGGGAGAGAGAGAGACGGGGCTCGGGGGGAGAGAGAGAGACGGGGCTCGGGGGGAGAGAGAGAGACGGGGCTCGGGGGGAGAGAGAGAGACGGGGCTCGGGGGGAGAGAGAGAGACGGGGCTCGGGGGGAGAGAGAGAGACGGGGCTCGGGGGGAGAGAGAGAGACGGGGCTCGGGGGGAGAGAGAGAGACGGGGCTCGGGGGGAGAGAGAGAGACGGGGCTCGGGGGGAGAGAGAGAGACGGGGCTCGGGGGGAGAGAGAGAGAGAGAGACGGGGCTCGGGGGGAGAGAGAGAGAGAGAGACGGGGCTCGGGGAGAGAGCGAGAGAGAGAGAGAGACGGGGCTCGGGGAGAGAGCGAGAGAGAGAGAGAGAGACGGGGCTCGGGGAGAGAGCGAGAGAGAGAGAGAGAGACGGGGCTCGGGGAGAGAGCGAGAGAGAGAGAGAGAGACGGGGCTCGGGGAGAGAGCGAGAGAGAGAGAGAGAGACGGGGCTCGGGGAGAGAGCGAGAGAGAGAGAGAGAGACGGGGCTCGGGGAGAGAGCGAGAGAGAGAGAGAGAGACGGGGCTCGGGGAGAGAGCGAGAGAGAGAGAGAGAGACGGGGCTCGGGGAGAGAGCGAGAGAGAGAGAGAGAGACGGGGCTCGGGGAGAGAGCGAGAGAGAGAGAGAGAGAGACGGTGCTCGGGGAGAGAGCGAGAGAGAGAGACGGGGCTCGGGGAGAGAGAGAGAGAGAGATGAGGCTCGGGGGGAGAGAGAGAGACGAGGCTTGGGAGAGCGAGAGAGAGAGACGGGGCTCGGTGTTGGGGAGAGCGAGAGAGAGACGGGGCTCGGGGAGAGAGCGAGAGGGAGACGGGGCTCGGGGAGAGAGCGAGAGGAAGAGACGGGGCTCGGGAAGAGAGAGAGAGAGAGAGACGGTGCTTGGGGAGAGAGCGAGAGAGAGAGAGAGAGACGGTGCTCGGGGAGAGAGCGAGAGAGAGAGAGAGAGAGACGGTGCCTGGGGAGAGAGCGAGAGAGAGAGACAGGGCTCGGGGAGAGAGCGAGAGAGAGAGACGGGGCTCGGGGAGAGAGCGAGAGAGAGAGACGGGGCTCGGTGTTGGGGAGAGCGAGAGAGAGACGGGGCTCGGGGAGAGAGCGAGAGAGAGACGGGGCTCGGGGAGAGAGCGAGAGAGAGACGGGGCTCGGGGAGAGAGCGAGAGAGAGACGGGGCTCGGGGAGAGAGCGAGAGAGAGACGGGGCTCGGGGAGAGAGCGAGAGAGAGAGACGGGGCTCGGGGAGAGAGCGAGAGAGAGAGACGGGGCTCGGGGAGAGAGCGAGAGAGAGAGACGGGGCTCGGTGTTGGGGAGAGCGAGAGAGAGACGGGGCTCGGGGAGAGAGCGAGAGAGAGAGACGGGGCTCGGTGTTGGGGAGAGCGAGAGAGAGACGGGGCTCGGGGAGAGAGCGAGAGGGAGACGGGGCTCGGGGAGAGAGCGAGAGGAAGAGACGGGGCTCGGGGAGAGAGCGAGAGAGAGAGAGAGAGAGACGGTGCTTGGGGAGAGAGCGAGAGAGAGAGAGAGAGACGGTGCTTGGGGAGAGAGCGAGAGAGAGAGAGAGAGAGACGGTGCTTGGGGAGAGAGCGAGAGAGAGACGGGGCTCGGGGAGAGAGCGAGAGAGAGAGACGGGGCTCGGGGAGAGAGCGAGAGAGAGAGACGGGGCTCGGGGAGAGAGCGAGAGAGAGAGACGGGGCTCGGGGAGAGAGCGAGAGAGAGAGACGGGGCTCGGTGTTGGGGAGAGCGAGAGAGAGACGGGGCTCGGGGAGAGAGCGAGAGAGAGAGACGGGGCTCGGTGTTGGGGAGAGCGAGAGAGAGACGGGGCTCGGGGAGAGAGCGAGAGAGAGAGAGAGAGAGACGGTGCTTGGGGAGAGAGCGAGAGAGAGAGAGAGAGACGGTGCTTGGGGAGAGAGCGAGAGAGAGAGAGAGAGAGAGAGACGGTGCTTGGGGAGAGAGCGAGAGAGAGACGGGGCTCGGGGAGAGAGCGAGAGAGAGAGACGGGGCTAGGGGAGAGAGCGAGAGAGAGAGACGAGGCTCAGTGTTGGGGAGAGCGAGAGAGAGAGACGGGGCTCGGTGTTGGGGAGAGCGAGAGAGAGACGGGGCTCGGGGAGAGAGCGAGAGAGAGAGACGGGGCTCGGTGTTGGGGAGAGCGAGAGAGAGACGGGGCTCGGGGAGAGAGCGAGAGGGAGACGGGGCTCGGGGAGAGAGCGAGAGGAAGAGACGGGGCTCGGGGAGAGAGCGAGAGAGAGAGAGAGAGAGACGGTGCTTGGGGAGAGAGCGAGAGAGAGAGAGAGAGACGGTGCTTGGGGAGAGAGCGAGAGAGAGAGAGAGAGAGACGGTGCTTGGGGAGAGAGCGAGAGAGAGAGACAGGGCTCGGGGAGAGAGCGAGAGAGAGAGACGGGGCTCGGGGAGAGAGCGAGAGAGAGAGACGGGGCTCGGTGTTGGGGAGAGCGAGAGAGAGACGGGGCTCGGGGAGAGAGCGAGAGAGAGACGGGGCTCGGGGAGAGAGCGAGAGAGAGACGGGGCTCGGGGAGAGAGCGAGAGAGAGACGGGGTTCGGGGAGAGAGCGAGAGAGAGACGGGGCTCGGGGAGAGAGCGAGAGAGAGACGGGGCTCGGGGAGAGAGCGAGAGAGAGACGGGGCTCGGGGAGAGAGCGAGAGAGAGACGGGGCGCGGGGAGAGAGCGAGAGAGAGACGGGGCTCGGGGAGAGAGCGAGAGAGAGACGGGGCTCGGGGAGAGAGCGAGAGAGAGACGGGGCTCGGGGAGAGAGCGAGAGAGAGACGGGGCTCGGGGAGAGAGCGAGAGCGAGAGAGAGACGGGGCTCGGGGAGAGAGCGAGAGAGAGACGGGGCTCGGGGAGAGAGCGAGAGAGAGAGAGAGACGGGGCTCGGGGAGAGAGCGAGAGAGAGACGGGGCTCGGGGAGAGAGCGAGAGAGAGAGACGGGGCTCGGGGAGAGAGCGAGAGAGAGAGACGGGGCTCGGTGTTGGGGAGAGCGAGAGAGAGACGGGGCTCGGGGAGAGAGCGAGAGGGAGACGGGGCTCGGGGAGAGAGCGAGAGGAAGAGACGGGGCTCGGGGAGAGAGCGAGAGAGAGAGAGAGAGAGACGGTGCTTGGGGAGAGAGCGAGAGAGAGAGAGAGAGACGGTGCTTGGGGAGAGAGCGAGAGAGAGAGAGAGAGAGACGGTGCTTGGGGAGAGAGCGAGAGAGAGAGACAGGGCTCGGGGAGAGAGCGAGGGAGAGAGACGGGGCTCGGGGAGAGAGCGAGAGAGAGAGACGGGGCTCGGTGTTGGGGAGAGCGAGAGAGAGACGGGGCGCGGGGAGAGAGCGAGAGAGAGACGGGGCTCGGGGAGAGAGCGAGAGAGAGACGGGGCTCGGGGAGAGAGCGAGAGAGAGACGGGGCTCGGGGAGAGAGCGAGAGAGAGACGGGGCTCGGGGAGAGAGCGAGAGAGAGACGGGGCTCGGGGAGAGAGCGAGAGCGAGAGAGAGACGGGGCTCGGGGAGAGAGCGAGAGAGAGACGGGGCTCGGGGAGAGAGCGAGAGAGAGAGAGAGACGGGGCTCGGGGAGAGAGCGAGAGAGAGACGGGGCTCGGGGAGAGAGCGAGAGAGAGAGACGGGGCTCGGGGAGAGAGCGAGAGAGAGAGACGGGGCTCGGTGTTGGGGAGAGCGAGAGAGAGACGGGGCTCGGGGAGAGAGCGAGAGGGAGACGGGGCTCGGGGAGAGAGCGAGAGGAAGAGACGGGGCTCGGGGAGAGAGCGAGAGAGAGAGAGAGAGAGACGGTGCTTGGGGAGAGAGCGAGAGAGAGAGAGAGAGACGGTGCTTGGGGAGAGAGCGAGAGAGAGAAAGAGAGAGACGGTGCTTGGGGAGAGAGCGAGAGAGAGAGACAGGGCTCGGGGAGAGAGCGAGGGAGAGAGACGGGGCTCGGGGAGAGAGCGAGAGAGAGAGACGGGGCTCGGTGTTGGGGAGAGCGAGAGAGAGACGGGGCTCGGGGAGAGAGCGAGAGAGAGACGGGGCTCGGGGAGAGAGCGAGAGAGAGACGGGGCTCGGGGAGAGAGCGAGAGAGAGACGGGGCTCGGGGAGAGAGCGAGAGAGAGACGGGGCTCGGGGAGAGAGCGAGAGAGAGACGGGGCTCGGGGAGAGAGCGAGAGAGAGACGGGGCTCGGGGAGAGAGCGAGAGAGAGACGGGGCTCGGGGAGAGAGCGAGAGAGAGACGGGGCTCGGGGAGAGAGCGAGAGAGAGACGGGGCTCGGGGAGAGAGCGAGAGAGAGACGGGGCTCGGGGAGAGAGCGAGAGAGAGACGGGGCTCGGGGAGAGAGCGAGAGAGAGACGGGGCTCGGGGAGAGAGCGAGAGAGAGACGGGGCTCGGGGAGAGAGCGAGAGAGAGACGGGGCTCGGGGAGAGAGCGAGAGAGAGACGGGGCTCGGGGAGAGAGCGAGAGAGAGACGGGGCTCGGGGAGAGAGCGAGAGAGAGACGGGGCTCGGGGAGAGAGCGAGAGAGAGACGGGGCTCGGGGAGAGAGCGAGAGAGAGACGGGGCTCGGGGAGAGAGCGAGAGAGAGACGGGGCTCGGGGAGAGAGCGAGAGAGAGACGGGGCTCGGGGAGAGAGCGAGAGAGAGACGGGGCTCGGGGAGAGAGCGAGAGAGAGACGGGGCTCGGGGAGAGAGCGAGAGAGAGACGGGGCTCGGGGAGAGAGCGAGAGAGAGACGGGGCTCGGGGAGAGAGCGAGAGAGAGACGGGGCTCGGGGAGAGAGCGAGAGAGAGACGGGGCTCGGGGAGAGAGCGAGAGAGAGACGGGGCTCGGGGAGAGAGCGAGAGAGAGACGGGGCTCGGGGAGAGAGCGAGAGAGAGACGGGGCTCGGGGAGAGAGCGAGAGAGAGACGGGGCTCGGGGAGAGAGCGAGAGAGAGACGGGGCTCGGGGAGAGAGCGAGAGAGAGACGGGGCTCGGGGAGAGAGCGAGAGAGAGACGGGGCTCGGGGAGAGAGCGAGAGAGAGACGGGGCTCGGGGAGAGAGCGAGAGAGAGACGGGGCTCGGGGAGAGAGCGAGAGAGAGACGGGGCTCGGGGAGAGAGCGAGAGAGAGACGGGGCTCGGGGAGAGAGCGAGAGAGAGACGGGGCTCGGGGAGAGAGCGAGAGAGAGACGGGGCTCGGGGAGAGAGCGAGAGAGAGACGGGGCTCGGGGAGAGAGCGAGAGAGAGACGGGGCTCGGGGAGAGAGCGAGAGAGAGACGGGGCTCGGGGAGAGAGCGAGAGAGAGACGGGGCTCGGGGAGAGAGCGAGAGAGAGACGGGGCTCGGGGAGAGAGCGAGAGAGAGACGGGGCTCGGGGAGAGAGCGAGAGAGAGACGGGGCTCGGGGAGAGAGCGAGAGAGAGACGGGGCTCGGGGAGAGAGCGAGAGAGAGACGGGGCTCGGGGAGAGAGCGAGAGAGAGACGGGGCTCGGGGAGAGAGCGAGAGAGAGACGGGGCTCGGGGAGAGAGAGTGAGAGACGGGGCTCGGGGAGAGAGCGAGAGAGAGAGACACGTGGCTCGGGGAGAGAGCGTGAGACATGGGGCTCGTGGAGAGAGAGCGAGAGAGAGAGACGGGGCTCGGGGAGAGAGCGAGAGAGAGAGACGGGGCTCGGTGTTGGGGAGAGCGAGAGAGAGACGGGGCTCGGGGAGAGAGCGAGAGGAAGAGACGGGGCTCGGGGAGAGAGCGAGAGGAAGAGACGGGGCTCGGGGAGAGAGCGAGAGAGAGAGAGAGAGAGACGGTGCTTGGGGAGAGAGCGAGAGAGAGAGAGAGAGACGGTGCTTGGGGAGAGAGCGAGAGAGAGAGAGAGAGACGGTGCTTGGGGAGAGAGCGAGAGAGAGAGACAGGGCTCGGGGAGAGAGCGAGAGAGAGAGAGAGAGACGGTGCTTGGGGAGAGAGCGAGAGAGAGTGCGAGAGAGAGAGACGGGGCTCGGGGAGAGAGCGAGAGAGAGACGGGGCTCGGGGAGAGAGCGAGAGAGAGACGGGGCTCGGGGAGAGAGAGCGAGAGACGGGGCTCGGGGAGAGAGCGAGAGAGAGAGACACGTGGCTCGGGGAGAGAGCGTGAGACATGGGGCTCGGGGAGAGAGCGAGGGAGACGGGGCTCGTGGAGAGAGAGCGAGAGAGAGAGACGGGGCTCGGGGAGAGAGCGAGAGAGAGAGACGGGGCTCGGTGTTGGGGAGAGCGAGAGAGAGACGGGGCTCGGGGAGAGAGCGAGAGGGAGACGGGGCTCGGGGAGAGAGCGAGAGGAAGAGACGGGGCTCGGGGAGAGAGCGAGAGGAAGAGACGGGGCTCGGGGAGAGAGCGAGAGAGAGAGAGAGAGAGACGGTGCTTGGGGAGTGAGCGAGAGAGAGAGAGAGACGGTGCTTGGGGAGAGAGCGAGAGAGAGAGAGAGAGAGACGGTGCTTGGGGAGAGAGCGAGAGAGAGAGACAGGGCTCGGGGAGAGAGCGAGAGAGAGAGAGAGAGACGGTGCTTGGGGAGAGAGCGAGAGAGAGTGCGAGAGAGAGAGACGGTGCTTGGGGAGAGTGCGAGAGAGAGAGACGGGGCTCGGGGAGAGAGCGAGAGAGAGAGACGGGGCTCGGGGAGAGAGCGAGAGAGAGAGAGAGAGAGACGGTGCTTGGGGAGAGAGCGAGAGAGAGAGAGAGAGACGGTGCTTGGGGAGAGAGCGAGAGAGCGAGAGAGAGAGACGGTTCTTGGGGAGAGAGCGAGAGAGAGAGACGGGGCTCGGGGAGAGAGCGAGAGAGAGAGACGGGGCTCGGGGAGAGAGCGAGAGAGAGAGAGACGGGGCTCGGGGAGAGAGCGAGAGAGAGAGAGACGGGGCTCGGGGAGAGAGCGAGAGAGAGAGACGGGGCTCGGGGAGAGAGCGAGAGACAGAGACGGGGCTCGGGGAGAGAGCGAGAGAGAGAGACGGGGCTCGGGGAGAGAGCGAGAGACAGAGACGGGGCTCGGGGAGAGAGCGAGAGAGAGAGACGGGGCTCGGGGAGAGAGCGAGAGAGAGAGACACGGGGCTCGGGGAGAGAGAGCGAGCGAGAGACGGGGCTCGGGGAGAGAGAGCGAGCGAGAGACGGGGCTCGGGGAGAGAGAGCGTGCGAGAGACGGGGCTCGGGGAGAGAGCGAGAGAGAGACGGGGCTCAGGGAGAGAGAGAGAGCGAGAGAGAGACAGAGAGACGGGGCTCAGGGAGAGAGAGAGAGAGACGGGGCTCGGGGAAAGAGAGAGAGAGAGACGGGGCTCGGGGAGAGAAAGAGAGAGAGAGAGAGACGGGGCTCGGGGAGAGAGAGAGAGAGAGAGAGAGAGAGAGACGGGGCTCGGGGAGAGAGAGAGAGAGAGAGACGGGGCTCGGCGAGAGGGGGAGAGAGAGAGAGAGAGAGAGACGGGGCTCGGGGAGAGAGCGAGAGAGAGAGACGGGGCTCGGGGAGAGAGCGAGAGAGAGAGACGGGGCTCGGGGAGAGAGCGAGAGAGAGAGACGGGGCTCGGGGAGAGAGAGACGGGGCTCGGGGAGAGAGTGAGAGAGAGAGACGGGGCTCGGGGAGAGAGAGACGGGGCTCGGGGAGAGAGAGACGGGGCTCGGGGAGAGAGCGAGCGAGAGACGGGGCTCGGGGAGAGAGCGAGAGAGAGAGACGGGGCTCGGGGAGAGAGCGAGAGAGAGAGACGGGGCTCGGGGAGAGAGCGAGAGAGAGAGACGGGGCTCGGGGAGAGAGCGAGAGAGAGAGACGGGGCTCGGGGAGAGAGAGACGGGGCTCGGGGAGAGAGTGAGAGAGAGAGACGGGGCTCGGGGAGAGAGAGACGGGGCTCGGGGAGAGAGAGACGGGGCTCGGGGAGAGAGCGAGCGAGAGACGGGGCTCGGGGAGAGAGCGAGAGAGAGAGACGGGGCTCGGGGAGAGAGCGAGAGAGAGAGACGGGGCTCGGGGAGAGAGCGAGAGAGAGAGACGGGGCTCGGGGAGAGAGCGAGAGAGACGGGGCTCGGGGAGAGAGCGAGAGAGACGGGGCTCGGGGAGAGAGCGAGAGAGAGAGAGAAAAAGTCGGGGCTCGGGGAGAGAGAGAGAGAGAGAGAGAGAGAGACGGGACTTGGGGAGAGAGAGAGCGACGGGGCTCGGGGAGAGAGCGAGAGAGAGAGACGGGGCTCGGGGAGAGAGCGAGAGAGAGAGAGAGAGACGGGGCTCGGGGAGAGAGCGAGAGACGGGGCTCGGGGAGAGAGAGCGAGAGAGAGACGGGGCTCGGGGAGAGAGCGAGAGAGAGAGACACGGGGGTCGGGGAGAGAGCGAGCGAGAGACGGGGCTCGGGGAGAGAGCGAGAGTGAGAGACGGGGCCCGGGGAGAGAGCGAGAGAGAGAGACACGGGGCTCGGGGAGAGAGCGAGAGAGAGAGAGAGACGGGGCTCGGGGAGAGAGCGAGAGAGAGAGAGACGGGGCTCGGGGAGAGAGCGAGAGAGAGAGAGAAAAAGTCGGGGCTCGGGGAGAGAGAGAGAGAGAGAGAGAGAGAGACGGGACTTGGGGAGAGAGAGAGCGACGGGGCTCGGGGAGAGAGCGAGAGAGAGAGACGGGGCTCGGGGAGAGAGCGAGAGAGAGAGAGAGAGACGGGGCTCGGGGAGAGAGCGAGAGACGGGGCTCGGGGAGAGAGAGCGAGAGAGAGACGGGGCTCGGGGAGAGAGCGAGAGAGAGAGACACGGGGGTCGGGGAGAGAGCGAGCGAGAGACGGGGCTCGGGGAGAGAGCGAGAGTGAGAGACGGGGCCCGGGGAGAGAGCGAGAGAGAGAGACACGGGGCTCGGGGAGAGAGCGAGAGAGAGAGAGAGACGGGGCTCGGGGAGAGAGCGAGAGAGAGAGAGACGGGGCTCGGGGAGAGAGCGAGAGAGAGAGAGACGGGGCTCGGGGAGAGAGCGAGAGAGAGAGAGACGGTGCTCGGGGAGAGAGCGAGAGAGAGAGAGACGGTGCTCGGGGAGAGAGCGAGAGAGAGAGACGGGACTCGGGGAGAGAGAGAGAGACAGAGAGACGGGGCGAGGGGAGAGAGAGAGCGAGAGAGACGGGGCTCGGGGAGAGAGAGAGCGAGAGAGACGGGGCTCGGGGAGAGAGCGAGAGAGAAAGTCGGGGCTCGGGGAGAGAGAGAGAGAGTGGGAGAGAGAGAGACGGGACTTGGGGAGAGAGAGAGCGACGGGGATCGGGGAGAGAGCGAGAGAGAGAGACGGGGCTCGGGGAGAGAGAGGGAGAGAGAGCGACGGGGCTCGGGGAGAGAGCGAGAGAGAGAGACGGGGCTGGGTGAGAGAGCGAGAGAAAGAGACGGGGCTCGGGAAGAGAGCGAGAGAGAGAGACACGGGGCTCGGGGAGAGAGCGAGAGACGGGGCTCGGGGAGAGAGAGCGAGAGAGAGATGGGGCTCGGGGAGAGAGCGAGAGAGAGAGACACGGGGCTCGGGGAGAGAGCGAGCGAGAGACGGGGCTCGGGGAGAGAGCGAGAGAGAGAGACGGGGCTCGGGGAGAGAGCGAGAGAAAGAGACGGGGCTCGGGGAGAGAGAGAGCGACGGGGCTCGGGGAGAGAGCGAGAGAGAGAGACACGGGGCTCGGGGAGAGAGCGAGCGAGAGAGACGGGGCTGGGCGAGAGAGCGAGAGAGAGACAGGGCTCGGGGAGAGAGCGAGAGAGAGACGAGGCTCGGGGAGAGAGCGAGAGAGAGAGACGGGGCTCGGGGAGAGAGCGAGAGAAAGAGACGGGGCCCGGGGAGAGAGAGAGCGACGGGGCACGGGGAGAGAGCGAGAGAGACGGGGCTCGGGGAGAGAGCGAGAGAGACGGGGCTCGGGGAGAGAGCGAGAGAGACGGGGCTCGGGGAGAGAGCGAGAGAGACGGGGCTCGGGGAGAGAGCGAGAGAGACGGGGCTCGGGGAGAGAGCGAGAGAGACGGGGCTCGGGGAGAGAGCGAGAGAGACGGGGCTCGGGGAGAGAGCGAGAGAGACGGGGCTCGGGGAGAGAGCGAGAGAGAGACGGGGCTCGGGGAGAGAGCGAGAGAGAGAGACGGGGCTTGGGGAGAGAGCGAGAGAGAGAGACGGGGCTCGGGGAGAGAGCGAGAGAGAGAGACGGGGCTCGGTGTTGGGGAGAGCGAGAGAGAGACGGGGCTCGGGGAGAGAGCGAGAGAGAGAGACGGGGCTCGGTGTTGGGGAGAGCGAGAGAGAGACGGGGCTCGGGGAGAGAGCGAGAGGGAGACGGGGCTCGGGGAGAGAGCGAGAGGAAGAGACGGGGCTCGGGGAGAGAGCGAGAGAGAGAGAGAGAGAGACGGTGCTTGGGGAGAGAGCGAGAGAGAGAGAGAGAGACGGTGCTTGGGGAGAGAGCGAGAGAGAGAGAGAGAGACGGTGCTTGGGGAGAGAGCGAGAGAGAGACGGGGCTCGGGGAGAGAGCGAGAGAGAGAGACGGGGCTCAGTGTTGGGGAGAGCGAGAGAGAGAGACGGGGCTCGGTGTTGGGGAGAGCGAGAGAGAGACGGGGCTCGGGGAGAGAGCGAGAGAGAGAGACGGGGCTCGGTGTTGGGGAGAGCGAGAGAGAGACGGGGCTCGGGGAGAAAGCGAGAGGGAGACGGGGCTCGGGGAGAGAGCGAGAGGAAGAGACGGGGCTCGGGGAGAGAGCGAGAGAGAGAGAGAGAGAGACGGTGCGTGGGGAGAGAGCGAGAGAGAGAGAGAGAGACGGTGCTTGGGGAGAGAGCGAGAGAGAGAGACAGGGCTCGGGGAGAGAGCGAGAGAGAGAGACGGGGCTCGGTGTTGGGGAGAGCGAGAGAGAGACGGGGCTCGGGGAGAGAGCGAGAGAGAGACGGGGCTCGGGGAGAGAGCGAGAGAGAGACGGGGCTCGGGGAGAGAGCGAGAGAGAGACGGGGCTCGGGGAGAGAGCGAGAGAGAGACGGGGTTCGGGGAGAGAGCGAGAGAGAGACGGGGCTCGGGGAGAGAGCGAGAGAGAGACGGGGCTCGGGGAGAGAGCGAGAGAGAGACGGGGCTCGGGGAGAGAGCGAGAGAGAGACGGGGCTCGGGGAGAGAGCGAGAGAGAGAGACGGGGCTCGGGGAGAGAGCGAGAGAGAGACGGGGCTCGGGGAGAGAGCGAGAGAGAGACGGGGCTCGGGGAGAGAGCGAGAGAGAGACGGGGCTCGGGGAGAGAGCGAGAGAGAGACGGGGCTCGGGGAGAGAGCGAGAGAGAGACGGGGCTCGGGGAGAGAGCGAGAGAGAGACGGGGCTCGGGGAGAGAGCGAGAGAGAGACGGGGCTCGGGGAGAGAGCGAGAGCGAGAGAGAGACGGGGCTCGGGGAGAGAGCGAGAGAGAGAGACGGGGCTCGGGGAGAGAGCGAGAGAGAGAGACGGGGCTCGGTGTTGGGGAGAGCGAGAGGGAGACGGGGCTCGGGGAGAGAGCGAGAGGAAGAGACGGGGCTCGGGGAGAGAGCGAGAGAGAGAGAGAGAGAGAGACGGTGCTTGGGGAGAGAGCGAGAGAGAGAGAGAGAGACGGTGCTTGGGGAGAGAGCGAGAGAGAGAGAGAGAGAGACGGTGCTTGGGGAGAGAGCGAGAGAGAGAGACAGGGCTCGGGGAGAGAGCGAGAGAGAGAGACGGGGCTCGGGAGAGAGCGAGAGAGAGAGACGGGGCTCGGTGTTGGGGAGAGCGAGAGAGAGACGGGGCTCGGGGAGAGAGCGAGAGAGAGACGGGGCTCGGGGAGAGAGCGAGAGAGAGACGGGGCTCGGGGAGAGAGCGAGAGAGAGACGGGGCTCGGGGAGAGAGCGAGAGAGAGACGGGGCTCGGGGAGAGAGCGAGAGAGAGACGGGGCTCGGGGAGAGAGCGAGAGAGAGTGCGAGAGAGAGAGACGGGGCTCGGGGAGAGAGCGAGAGAGAGACGGGGCTCGGGGAGAGAGCGAGAGAGAGAGAGAGACGGTGCTCGGGGAGAGAGCGAGAGAGAGAGAGAGACGGTGCTCGGGGAGAGAGCGAGAGACAGAGAGAGAGACGGTGCTCGGGGAGAGAGCGAGAGAGAGAGACGGTGCTCGGGGAGAGAGCGAGAGAGAGAGACGGGGCTCGGGGAGAGAGCGAGAGAGAGAGACGGGGCTCGGGGAGAGAGCGAGAGAGAGAGACGGAGCTCGGGGAGAGAGCGAGAGAGTGAGACGGGGCTCGGGGAGAGAGAGACGGGGCTCGGGGAGAGAGTGAGAGAGAGAGACGGGGCTCGGGGGGAGAGAGAGAGACGGGGCTCGGGGGGAGAGAGAGAGACGGGGCTCGGGGGAGAGAGAGAGACGGGGCTCGGGGGGAGAGAGAGAGAGAGAGACGGGGCTCGGGGGAGAGAGAGAGAGAGAGACGGGGCTCGGGGAGAGAGCGAGAGAGAGAGAGAGACGGGGCTCGGGGAGAGAGCGAGAGAGAGAGAGAGACGGGGCTCGGGGAGAGAGCGAGAGAGAGAGAGAGAGACGGGGCTCGGGGAGAGAGCGAGAGAGAGAGAGAGAGACGGGGCTCGGGGAGAGAGCGAGAGAGAGAGAGAGAGACGGGGCTCGGGGAGAGAGCGAGAGAGAGAGAGAGAGACGGGGCTCGGGGAGAGAGCGAGAGAGAGAGAGAGAGACGGGGCTCGGCGAGAGAGCGAGAGAGAGAGAGAGAGACGGTGCTCGGGGAGAGAGCGAGAGAGAGAGACGGTGCTCGGGGAGAGAGCGAGAGAGAGAGACGGGGCTCGGGGAGAGAGCGAGAGAGAGAGACGGGGCTCGGGGAGAGAGCGAGAGAGAGAGACGGAGCTCGGGGAGAGAGCGAGAGAGTGAGACGGGGCTCGGGGAGAGAGAGACGGGGCTCGGGGAGAGAGTGAGAGAGAGAGACGGGGCTCGGGGGGAGAGAGAGAGACGGGGCTCGGGGGGAGAGAGAGAGACGGGGCTCGGGGGGAGAGAGAGAGACGGGGCTCGGGGGAGAGAGAGAGACGGGGCTCGGGGGGAGAGAGAGAGACGGGGCTCGGGGGGAGAGAGAGAGACGGGGCTCGGGGGGAGAGAGAGAGACGGGGCTCGGGGGGAGAGAGAGAGACGGGGCTCGGGGGGAGAGAGAGAGACTGGGCTCGGGGGGAGAGAGAGAGACGGGGCTCGGGGGGAGAGAGAGAGAGAGAGACGGGGCTCGGGGGGAGAGAGAGAGAGAGAGACGGGGCTCGGGGAGAGAGCGAGAGAGAGAGAGAGACGGGGCTCGGGGAGAGAGCGAGAGAGAGAGAGAGACGGGGCTCGGGGAGAGAGCGAGAGAGAGAGAGAGAGACGGGGCTCGGGGAGAGAGCGAGAGAGAGAGAGAGAGACGGGGCTCGGGGAGAGAGCGAGAGAGAGAGAGAGAGACGGGGCTCGGGGAGAGAGCGAGAGAGAGAGAGAGAGACGGGGCTCGGGGAGAGAGCGAGAGAGAGAGAGAGAGACGGGGCTCGGCGAGAGAGCGAGAGAGAGAGAGAGAGACGGTGCTCGGGGAGAGAGCGAGAGAGAGAGAGAGATGAGGCTCGGGGGGAGAGAGAGAGACGAGGCTTGGGAGAGCGAGAGAGAGAGACGGGGCTCGGTGTTGGGGAGAGCGAGAGAGAGACGGGGCTCGGGGAGAGAGCGAGAGGGAGACGGGGCTCGGGGAGAGAGCGAGAGGAAGAGACGGGGCTCGGGGAGAGAGCGAGAGAGAGAGAGAGAGAGACGGTGCTTGGGGAGAGAGCGAGAGAGAGAGAGAGAGACGGTGCTCGGGGAGAGAGCGAGAGAGAGAGAGAGAGAGACGGTGCCTGGGGAGAGAGCGAGAGAGAGAGACAGGGCTCGGGGAGAGAGCGAGAGAGAGAGACGGGGCTCGGGGAGAGAGCGAGAGAGAGAGACGGGGCTCGGTGTTGGGGAGAGCGAGAGAGAGACGGGGCTCGGGGAGAGAGCGAGAGAGAGACGGGGCTCGGGGAGAGAGCGAGAGAGAGACGGGGCTCGGGGAGAGAGCGAGAGAGAGACGGGGCTCGGGGAGAGAGCGAGAGAGAGACGGGGCTCGGGGAGAGAGCGAGAGAGAGAGACGGGGCTCGGGGAGAGAGCGAGAGAGAGAGACGGGGCTCGGGGAGAGAGCGAGAGAGAGAGACGGGGCTCGGTGTTGGGGAGAGCGAGAGAGAGACGGGGCTCGGGGAGAGAGCGAGAGAGAGAGACGGGGCTCGGTGTTGGGGAGAGCGAGAGAGAGAGACGGGGCTCGGGGAGAGAGCGAGAGGGAGACGGGGCTCGGGGAGAGAGCGAGAGGAAGAGACGGGGCTCGGGGAGAGAGCGAGAGAGAGAGAGAGAGAGACGGTGCTTGGGGAGAGAGCGAGAGAGAGAGGAGAGAGACGGTGCTTGGGGAGAGAGCGAGAGAGAGAGAGAGAGAGACGGTGCTTGGGGAGAGAGCGAGAGAGAGACGGGGCTCGGGGAGAGAGCGAGAGAGAGAGACGGGGCTCGGGGAGAGAGCGAGAGAGAGAGACGGGGCTCGGGGAGAGAGTGAGAGAGAGAGAGACGGGGCTCGGTGTTGGGGAGAGCGAGAGAGAGACGGGGCTCGGGGAGAGAGCGAGAGAGAGAGACGGGGCTCGGTGTTGGGGAGAGCGAGAGAGAGACGGGGCTCGGGGAGAGAGCGAGAGGGAGACGGGGCTCGGGGAGAGAGCGAGAGGAAGAGACGGGGCTCGGGGAGAGAGCGAGAGAGAGAGAGACGGTGCTTGGGGAGAGAGCGAGAGAGAGAGAGAGAGACGGGGCTCGGGGAGAGAGCGAGAGAGAGACGGGGCTCGGGGAGAGAGCGAGAGAGAGAGACGGGGCTCGGGGAGAGAGCGAGAGAGAGAGACGAGGCTCAGTGTTGGGGAGAGCGAGAGAGAGAGACGGGGCTCGGTGTTGGGGAGAGCGAGAGAGAGACGGGGCTCGGGGAGAGAGCGAGAGAGAGAGACGGGGCTCGGTGTTGGGGAGAGCGAGAGAGAGACGGGGCTCGGGGAGAGAGCGAGAGGAAGAGACGGGGCTCGGGGAGAGAGCGAGAGAGAGAGAGAGAGAGACGGTGCTTGGGAGAGAGCGAGAGAGAGAGAGAGAGACGGTGCTTGGGGAGAGAGCGAGAGAGAGAGAGAGAGAGACGGTGCTTGGGGAGAGAGCGAGAGAGAGAGACAGGGCTCGGGGAGAGAGCGAGAGAGAGAGACGGGGCTCGGGGAGAGAGCGAGAGAGAGAGACGGGGCTCGGTGTTGGGGAGAGCGAGAGAGAGACGGGGCTCGGGGAGAGAGCGAGAGAGAGACGGGGCTCGGGGAGAGAGCGAGAGAGAGACGGGGCTCGGGGAGAGAGCGAGAGAGAGACGGGGTTCGGGGAGAGAGCGAGAGAGAGACGGGGCTCGGGGAGAGAGCGAGAGAGAGACGGGGCTCGGGGAGAGAGCGAGAGAGAGACGGGGCTCGGGGAGAGAGCGAGAGAGAGACGGGGCTCGGGGAGAGAGCGAGAGAGAGACGGGGCTCGGGGAGAGAGCGAGAGAGAGACGGGGCTCGGGGAGAGAGCGAGAGAGAGACGGGGCTCGGGGAGAGAGCGAGAGCGAGAGAGAGACGGGGCTCGGGGAGAGAGCGAGAGAGAGACGGGGCTCGGGGAGAGAGCGAGAGAGAGAGACGGGGCTCGGGGAGAGAGCGAGAGAGAGAGACGGGGCTCGGTGTTGGGGAGAGCGAGAGAGAGACGGGGCTCGGTGAGAGAGCGAGAGGGAGACGGGGCTCGGGGAGAGAGCGAGAGGAAGAGACGGGGCTCGGGGAGAGAGCGAGAGAGAGAGAGAGAGAGACGGTGCTTGGGGAGAGAGCGAGAGAGAGAGAGAGAGACGGTGCTTGGGGAGAGAGCGAGAGAGAGAGAGAGAGAGACGGTGCTTGGGGAGAGAGCGAGAGAGAGAGACAGGGCTCGGGGAGAGAGCGAGAGAGAGAGACGGGGCTCGGTGTTGGGAGAGCGAGAGAGAGACGGGGCTCGGGGAGAGAGCGAGAGAGAGACGGGGCTCGGGGAGAGAGCGAGAGAGAGACGGGGCTCGGGGAGAGAGCGAGAGAGAGACGGGGCTCGGGGAGAGAGCGAGAGAGAGACGGGGCTCGGGGAGAGAGCGAGAGAGAGACGGGGCTCGGGGAGAGAGCGAGAGAGAGACGGGGCTCGGGGAGAGAGCGAGAGAGAGACGGGGCTCGGGGAGAGAGCGAGAGAGAGACGGGGCTCGGGGAGAGAGCGAGAGAGAGACGGGGCTCGGGGAGAGAGCGAGAGAGAGACGGGGCTCGGGGAGAGAGCGAGAGAGAGACGGGGCTCGGGGAGAGAGCGAGAGAGAGACGGGGCTCGGGGAGAGAGCGAGAGAGAGACGGGGCTCGGGGAGAGAGCGAGAGAGAAACGGGGCTCGGGGAGAGAGCGAGAGAGAGACGGGGCTCGGGGAGAGAGCGAGAGAGAGACGGGGCTCGGGGAGAGAGCGAGAGAGAGACGGGGCTCGGGGAGAGAGAGTGAGAGACGGGGCTCGGGGAGAGAGCGAGAGAGAGAGACACGTGGCTCGGGGAGAGAGAGCGAGAGAGAGAGACGGGGCTCGGGGAGAGAGCGAGAGAGAGAGACGGGGCTCGGTGTTGGGGAGAGCGAGAGAGAGACGGGGCTCGGGGAGAGAGCGAGAGAGAGTGCGAGAGAGAGAGACGGGGCTCGGGGAGAGAGCGAGAGAGAGACGGAGCTCGGGGAGAGAGCGAGAGAGAGAGAGAGACGGTGCTCGGGGAGAGAGCGAGAGAGAGAGAGAGACGGTGCTCGGGGAGAGAGCGAGAGAGAGAGAGAGACGGTGCTCGGGGAGAGAGCGAGAGACAGAGAGAGAGACGGGGCTCGGGGAGAGAGCGAGAGAGAGAGACGGGGCTCGGGGAGAGAGCGAGAGAGAGAGACGGAGCTCGGGGAGAGAGCGAGAGAGTGAGACGGGGCTCGGGGAGAGAGAGACGGGGCTCGGGGGAGAGAGTGAGAGAGAGAGACGGGGCTCGGGGGGAGAGAGAGAGACGGGGCTCGGGGGGAGAGAGAGAGACGGGGCTCGGGGGGAGAGAGAGAGACGGGGCTCGGGGGGAGAGAGAGAGACGGGGCTCGGGGGGAGAGAGAGAGACGGGGCTCGGGGGGAGAGAGAGAGACGGGGCTCGGGGGGAGAGAGAGAGACGGGGCTCGGGGGGAGAGAGAGAGACGGGGCTCGGGGGGAGAGAGAGAGACGGGGCTCGGGGGGAGAGAGAGAGACGGGGCTCGGGGGGAGAGAGAGAGACGGGGCTCGGGGGGAGAGAGAGAGACGGGGCTCGGGGGGAGAGAGAGAGACGGGGCTCGGGGGGAGAGAGAGAGAGAGAGACGGGGCTCGGGGAGAGAGCGAGAGAGAGACGGGGCTCGGGGAGAGAGCGAGAGAGAGAGAGAGATGGGGCTCGGGGAGAGAGCGAGAGAGAGAGAGAGAGAGACGGGGCTCGGGGAGAGAGCGAGAGAGAGAGAGAGAGACGGGGCTCGGGGAGAGAGCGAGAGAGTGAGAGAGAGACGGGGCTCGGGGAGAGAGCGAGAGAGAGAGAGAGAGAGACGGGGCTCGGGGAGAGAGCGAGAGAGAGAGAGAGAGACGGTGCTCGGGGAGAGAGCGAGAGAGAGAGACGGTGCTCGGGGAGAGAGTGAGAGAGAGAGAGAGATGAGGCTCGGGGGGAGAGAGAGAGACGAGGCTTGGGAGAGCGAGAGAGAGAGAGAGAGAGAGACGGGGCTCGGGGGGAGAGAGAGCGAGAGAGACGGGGCTCGGGGGGAGAGAGAGAGACGGGGCTCGGGGGGAGAGAGAGAGACGGGGCTCGGGGGGAGAGAGAGAGAGACGGGGCTTGGGAGAGCGAGAGAGAGAGAGAGAGAGAGACGGGGCTCGGGAGAGAGCGAGAGAGAGACGGGGCTCGGGGAGAGAGCGAGAGAGAGACGGGGCTCGGGGAGAGAGCGAGAGAGAGACGGGCTCGGGGAGAGAGCGAGAGAGAGACGGGGCTCGGGGAGAGAGCGAGAGAGAGACGGGGCTCGGGGAGAGAGCGAGAGAGAGACGGGCTCGGGAGAGAGCGAGAGAGAGACGGGGCTCGGGGAGAGAGCGAGAGAGAGACGGGGCTCGGGAGAGAGCGAGAGAGAGACGGGGCTCGGGGAGAGAGCGAGAGAGAGACGGGGCTCGGGGAGAGAGCGAGAGAGAGACGGGGCTCGGGGAGAGAGCGAGAGAGAGACCGGGGAGCGAGGGACGGCTCGGGAGAGAGCGAGAGAGAGACGGGGCTCGGGGAGAGAGCGAGAGAGAGACGGGGCTCGGGGAGAGAGCGAGAGAGAGACGGGGGCTCGGGGAGAGAGCGAGAGAGAGACGGGGCTCGGGAGAGAGCGAGAGAGAGACGGGGCTCGGGGAGAGAGCGAGAGAGAGACGGGGGCTCGGGGAGAGAGCGAGAGAGAGACGGGCTCGGGGAGAGAGCGAGAGAGAGACGGGGCTCGGGGAGAGAGCGAGAGAGAGACGGGGCTCGGGAGAGAGCGAGAGAGAGACGGGCTACGGGGCTCGGGAGAGAGCGAGAGAGACGGGGCTCGGGGAGAGAGCGAGAGAGAGACGGGGCTCGGGGAGAGAGCGAGAGAGAGACGGGCTCGGGAGAGAGCGAGAGAGAGACGGGCTCGGGAGAGCGAAGAGAGACGGGGCTCGGGGAGAGAGCGAGAGAGAGACGGGGCTCGGGAGAGAGCGAGAGAGAGACGGGGCTCGGGGAGAGAGCGAGAGAGAGACGGGGCTCGGGGAGAGAGCGAGAGAGAGACGGGGCTCGGGAGAGAGCGAGAGAGAGACGGGGCTCGGGGAGAGAGCGAGAGAGAGACGGGGCTCGGGAGAGAGCGAGAGAGAGACGGGGCTCGGGGAGAGAGCGAGAGAGAGACGGGGCTCGGGGAGAGAGCGAGAGAGAGACGGGGCTCGGGAGAGAGCGAGAGAGAGACGGGGCTCGGGGAGAGAGCGAGAGAGAGACGGGGCTCGGGGAGAGAGCGAGAGAGAGACGGGGCTCGGGAGAGAGCGAGAGAAGACGGGCGAGAGAGCGAGAGAGAGACGGGGCTCGGGGAGAGAGCGAGAGAGAGACGGGGCTCGGGAGAGAGCGAGAGAGAGACGGGGCTCGGGGAGAGAGCGAGAGAGAGACGGGGTCGGGAGAGAGCGAGAGAGAGACGCGGGCCGGAGAGAGCGAGAGAGAGACACGTGGCTCGGGAGAGAGAGCGAGAGAGAGAGACGGGGCTCGGGGAGAGAGCGAGAGAGAGAGACGGGGCTCGGTGTTGGGAGAGCGAGAGAGAGACGGGGCTCGGGGAGAGAGCGAGAGAGAGGCGAGAGAGAGAGACGGGGCTCGGGGAGAGAGCGAGAGAGACGGGGCTCGGGGAGAGAGCGAGAGAGAGACGGGGCTCGGGGAGAGAGCGAGAGAGAGACGGGGCTCGGGGAGAGAGCGAGAGAGAGACGGGGCTCGGGGAGAGAGCGAGAGAGAGAGACACGTGGCTCGGGGAGAGAGAGCGAGAGAGAGAGACGGGGCTCGGGGAGAGAGCGAGAGAGAGAGACACGTGGCTCGGGGAGAGAGAGCGAGAGAGAGACGGGGCTCGGGGGAGAGAGCGCGAGAGAGAGACGGGGCTCGGTGTTGGGGAGAGCGAGAGAGAGACGGGGCTCGGGGAGAGAGCGAGAGAGAGTGCGAGAGAGAGAGACGGGGCTCGGGGAGAGAGCGAGAGAGAGACGGGGCTCGGGGAGAGAGCGAGAGAGAGACGGGGCTCGGGGAGAGAGCGAGAGAGAGACGGGGCTCGGGGAGAGAGCGAGAGAGAGACGGGGCTCGGGGAGAGAGCGAGAGAGAGAGACACGTGGCTCGGGGAGAGAGAGCGAGAGAGAGAGACGGGGCTCGGGGAGAGAGCGAGAGAGAGACGGGGCTCGGTGTTGGGGAGAGTGAGAGAGAGACGGGGCTCGGGAGAGAGCGAGAGAGAGTGCGAGAGAGAGACGGGGCTCGGGGAGAGAGCGAGAGAGAGACGGGGCTCGGAGAGAGCGAGAGAGAGACGGGCTCGGGAGAG